>NC_056746.1:303310802-303488302 GCF_019279795.1 Protopterus annectens | reverse complement strand
ATGCAGGCTACTGTTTCCAAGGTCCTGGGTTCGCGACTGACAGTGGGATTTTATTTTGCTTTTGAACTGACTACAGGACCTGTCAATCAGAGTGACTAAGGCACTTTTAAGCAGTTGTAACTGGGTTAGCGCTGGTTTGCACAGAGCTCCCGCATGCGCACTGGCGTTCAGCTCCGTGCACACCTGCTTACAACCGCTTAACAGTGCTTACTCTGGTGCACACCTCGCTATTTTCTTTGAAAGAAATGAAAATGGGGAGACAGGAAAGTGGTGAAAAAGGGGTCACAAAGAGGGTAAGACAGTAGGGAAACAAGTTTGGGTTTTGCAGGAGGGATGTAGGTAAGGCCCATAGCTGCCCATTTCTTCATCAGCAACAGCTGTGCATATGTATGTAATTAGGTGTGACATTTGCAACCTTCCACCCCTGAGAGAGGTGTCAGGACAACAATAATACTTGTTGTACAGCCAATTGTAATTGATAGTTTCCATGTCCAGCAGACATGTGTGTGGAATGGGCAGCTATGTATGGGGCGTAATTTTTTTGTGGGTACAGAGTGCCCTTTTTTTTTTTTTTCAGGTGAGAGTGGTATGTCAGGTGAAGGAAGTCGGTATAGCTAGGGAGGTAGGTTGGGTAGGTCAACAGACAAGACAAACAAGATGCATACAGGGGCGGTGTATGACACGTGTGGGGGGGTTACACAATTGACGGGGATGGATGTTTGGATATCCAGAGCCCATGAGCCCACAGATGGCAACAGTGGAAATGATATCCCCACCCATGGGCAGTTGCCACTGTTCCTTCACTGCCCAGGATGGGGCTGTGCTGGGGGCTGTGTAGGCTGGGCAACAGGCATGCCCGTAAGTTGTGCCACCTGTGCCTCAAGCTGGCGTAGGGGCCCAAGAACAGAGTCCCAGATCTCCCTATGCACCACAGTCCGGACGCTACAGAGGGTGAGTGGTGGTTCTCCTCCGGCCACACTTGCAGAGGGAGGATGGGCCCCATCCCCTGCAGTGCTTCCACGTGCAGGTGGCACAGGGCCACCGGAGGAGGGTCCAGACTGGGCACTAGTGCCAGGTGCACTCGCCTGCTGAGGTGGGAGAGGTGGGTCCGCTGGAACCCGCCTTCCCTGTTGTCCTGTGTTTTGCATTATGTCATGACAGTTTGGGTTAGTAACATACAATACCATTCGCAATTAGTTGTAACAGCATGCATTAGTATTCCCATTAACCAAACACCCAGATATTCACACCATTGAACAGCGAGCATAACACATGCATAATATGAACAGCAATAGACAGTCCAACAACATGCAGGGTTGACTGATGGCAACAGGCCATCAGGTTTGGATGTATGAACAGGGCAGATGCATCAATGTACATGCAAATATTTATGACCCAACAGGACAAATGTCCAGGGGTGTTAATTGTGATTGCACATACCAATTTCACGTGGAATGGATTATATGTGGTTATAGGGTAGGGTGAAGAAAATATTATTAACACCTTCGAATACCAATACATATGCTGTACATTTCTAATAGCTGCAGATATATACACACTACTGTTCTAACTACAGTTTCCTATATGATAACTACTTCAATTTGGTGATAGGACTGTTACTGCTACATCAATATACATTTTATTGTTATTCATACACGTTCATATCTAGCTTTGTTCAGCTACATCATCCTGCTACATTTGCTTTATATAGCTCTAGACAACTGTGGATGTTTGGTATTTTAGACAATCATACTATCTGCATATTGCAGACTGAGAGCAACATATCCAGATTTTGGGATACACATTCCAGCTGCAGCAACACTTTGAACACATTTCGCAGTTTGGTTCTACTTGTCACATTCATTTCATTCTGCACTGACTGCAGTATACTTTATTCAGGGGTTATTACTACTTTATTGGTGGATTCATAACTCTTTCTCACACTCCCTCACTTGTTTTCATTTTACTATTCAGGATTGTACTTACTTCTAGGCTTTATAGACATGTTTTACCTGTAGTTATTACAATCCTTTCCAGCAGTCTCACTTCTGTCATGTTTCAGTATTTCAACAGGGATATATTTCACACGTGATTTGCTCATCTTCTGCAGCTGTACTTTTCAGCCTGCTGCAGGTTGTGTACTATTATATTACAGGTGGGGCATCTTTATTTCAGACTTTATTTCAGACATTTTCATTTGTCTGTTTGGATTACAGACTGCAACACACTTTTGTAATCAAGCAATACTTGCAAACACTCTTACATTGTTACTTGCACATTTTATTACTTAGTGACTACACTGCACTCTTTTGCTAACTGTCATACTTTTATATTTCTTTACAGTTACTGGGAGTGGATTACTGACCTGCCTGGTGGCGCAACCACACCAGCCTATCACCATAGGCTCTGCGGTTCGCAGAACGGACACCTGTAGCTGTAATATAAATGAAGTAATATTGGAATACACATCTCCATAATATCAGCTAGTTTAATTTCTTACATACATAATTAAATGTAACTTACTCAGTAGTGGGGCGTTGGGCATTTGCCGGGCCTCCTGGATCCAAAGGTTCAATTGGTCCTGCTTACGTCTCTTCAGGTCCACATGGTGGTGACGGACCTGCTCAACAGTCCTTGGAATCCCTGTGGCACTGGTGAGATCATGAGCCAACCGGTCCCACGCCTCAGCCCTATATGCTCCCCACAGTACCTGGCCCTGCATAAGTTGGGCCTCATGATTGTGGACTAGGAGCCAGACCATATATCTGGACTCCTCAACGCCCCACCTCTGTGCTTGAAAGCAACTACCCTCACCTACTCCTGACATTCTGGCTGCAAGTTAGTTCTACAATCGTTTATGCTGTGTATTCCCGCCTATGGGGCTTATATATGCCGTTTTTCCCGCACTTATCTGTGATTGGCCATTTTGGAATTGTATCAACTTCACAAAACCTGCTTTGTCATGCTCCACTTTTTATTCATTCCTATATATTTGCTATTACTGCATTTCTAAGTACACCTGTCATGGCTTAGTGTTTCAGTACCTTGATTATGGTGCATGGTATCCTGGGTTCGAACCTGACCACTACTTTTTATATTTTATGACTGTCTAGACAGGCTAGGGGGTGTGTCTGTGTAAAGGCAGTTTTGATACAGCTTGCTCAACGTTGCCCGTCAGTTAGCTTGTTGGCGCGGTGTGCAGCTCTGTGAATACGGGGTAAGCTGGTTTACACTTCATTTGGCTGTTAGCACGCATATTATGCTCAGCTCAGCTAGGGGCACACAGTTTCAGCATGTTCATAGGTTCATAGGTTCATAGGTTGGTACTAGGCTATCAGCCCTAGGGCCTATACAAGCCTAGCCATAACAATTCCCTGGCTATTTCTTCCCACATTATTTACTTTCCTGGACCCCTGTCTAGCAGGGCAACTGACGTGATCCCTGGGGTGAATTTCCTTTCTCCCATCCAATCGTCAAGGTTCCTCTTGAAGAGGTCCAAAGAGGCACTCTGCTTGACATGTATGGGCAATCTATTCCAAAGTCTGGGGAGTCTCTGGGTCAGGAACCTATCCCTCCAGCATGTTTTGTTTATTGTGATGACAAGGTTTAGATCCCTGGAGCGTGTAGCTCTGAGGGATTGGGATTTCTTTAAGTGTAGCATGTCCAACAGCTCTGGGTTTGACATGGCCTTGTATGTTAAGCAGAGATTGCCTCTGAGTAGACGATATGCGACAGAGTATAGCTGGAGTTTTTTAAGGCGGTCAGCTTAGGGCATCTGCTTTAGGCCTGTGATTCTTTGAGTGAGGTATTTCTGAGGCCTTTCCAGTTGTTGCAGATGTCTTGAGAGGTACATACCAAATGGAGCATTGTATTCTATAATGGGTCTAATGAGGGATGAGTACAGTGGGACAATGACCTCCTTTTTTCTGGATGAAAAGCCCTTTGTGATGAGGTGTGCCACATAGAAGGATTTCCTGACTGTTGTGGCGATGTGGTTATCGAAGGTGAGACCACTGTCCACCTGTGTCCTTAAGTCTCTTATCACACTTTCTGTGTTTAGTGTACTGCTCACCTACGGGCACTCATTTTACACCTGTTAAACCACTGCTCACCTACGGGCAGATGCACTCACCTTGTTAAACTGTAGCTCAGCTATAGGCACATCTGGCATTTTTTATTATTTTGTTATCTCACATTTCTTCATAATAAATGGCCTATTTCGTTACATTTTACATAAAATATAATTTTATATGTGTACATATTTGTCAGGGACTTGTTTCGTGCTTATTTTACTAAAAATAAAAATTGATGTTGTGGGGGCTCGAACCATGACTGCCTGCTCTTCAGCCGATGTCTCTACCGCTGCACTAGTGCTTCTTGGCTTACTTTGCATATTTAGTTCTTATATGCTTTTCCACTGACTGCTAACTGTGGCTAAGCTACGGGCACGCCCGCGCAAATGAGCGCACTCACGGGCAAACATCTTTACAATTTAAAAAAATATAAATAACATGTTCATTTATATATTTTATGTTCATAGTCTGTGGGGGCATGTGTTGTGTTATGTTTATTCACATTTACATGGACTCTGTCGTGGGTGTGTACTTTGGGCACTTTTACTCTTCTGGGGGCGTGTCCGCTTGCAGGACTCGACCTACGGACACGCCCCCTACTGTCTTCCACGGACCATGTTAGCCTTAGGTGTGATTCAGCATGCCCTCATACATATGCATGACATGCTGATGTCACACCGTTTAACTGCAGCCTCCGTGTAAGCCTTGTATCTCTTACACAGAGGCTTCGTGAATCCTGCCCTATATTTATTATTATTATTATTGTTATTATTATTATTATTATTGTTATTGCTAAAACAAGAAGAAATATTTATTCTGCAACACAACTGGCTTCATGGCTTCAAAACTAATAACAAGGACATGTAAATGTTGAAGACTTAACTATCTGAGGCATCAAGAGGTTAAATTAGTTACCAGCAAAACAGTCATGTAATCAAGAAAATGCATTAAAAGTATTTATATTAAACTGAGGTAGACTATGAACTGAAAACTGGCAGGCAAACATACCATATGGTACATGCATTGGCTTTCTTTATGGAATTGAAAAAAAAAACTGCTAAGAATATAATTCTGTTCAAGCAGCTCTGTGAAGATCCTCTCTTTCATATTCCTTATTAAACAAAAAACACAAGATGAAAAAGTGCATGTCCAAACATTCTGTTGTCTTCAGGGTAATATGACAAATATCTGACAACATTCTTAAACATTGTACCCATGATGTTGACTTGGTACCCAGTCAAACTGTGTACAAAAGTCCTGTGTGATTCAAAAAGGTTACTACAAAACTAAGAACGTATATACAGTTTTACCTTAGTTTTGCAGTTTTAGTATTTCTTGCATGTAGTACACAGATGATTACCTTCCAATACAAACATTGTATGTGCTTCACAAACATTACACCAACTGCATATGGGCTAGTTCCAAGGGGATTATTTATGTCTCTAGAACTGCAAATATGTGCATGCTTGTGTGTGTGTGTGTGTGTGGGGGGTCTGTGTCTGTGTAATTACAGAAGGAGTAGTGTTTATGACTGCATAGATTTCCCCTACCCTGCATGAACCTGGACAGAAATATCAATAGAAAAAAGGTTAAAATTCATTTTTTCATTTGGAAACTACCAGTTATAAATCCTCTGTAATACTTGCAGATCTGTTACAACAAGTACATGCCTCTAGCCTCACACAGAGATGGCCATGAGATTCAACCAATGAGAGCTGTCATAAAACCAGAATATCATAATATGGTAATGAATCTAGCTGTACTGTAACACCAAATGAGTTATACATATACTTATCTCTATATCTATCTGTCTATCTGTGTTTGTACATGTGTATCTCTCTCTTTCTCTCACACATTTTATATATATATATATATATATATATATATATATATATATATATATATATATATATATATATATACACATATATATATGTGCATGTATAATATATCAGGAAAAAGCAAACACACAATGGTGACTGTCAAATAATCAAGCAAAGCACAAATGCACATTGCACTGAGCACTACTAACAGAGAATGAAAAAAGCCTTGACTTCTTCTTTCTCACTGGAAGACGTCAAACCCCGACCAATAAACACAGAACAGACACTGTTTGTAAAGTGGTGCTGATAGGGAAAGATTTTTAGTAATATAATATACAGAGCTGGGGTTAGGGGTAGAGATGGGGCTTATGTTAGGGTTAGCACACATGGGCAAAGATAGGCTGATGGTCTTCACCCTTCTGCAAAACCTTCCACATATGTGCTACCCCTAAGCCGACCACTACCCCAACTGCAACCCCTATACGTTACATTACTAAAACCCCTTTCCCTAACAGTACTGCTAAACAAAACACAGTCACACAGACACCAAGGCAGACACAAGATAGACAGAGACAGACAGGCACACACAAACACACACACACAAACACACACACACACACACACACACACACACACACACACACACACACACACACACACACACACACACACACATATATGAGCATAATAAGAAACATTTTTATAGATACATAAGATGTGGAAGGAGTAAAGATACACAAATTGATAAACTGTGTGCAGATTCTAAAATGTATTCTTAGACACAACAGATTATAGATATATTTACAAAATCTTATGCAAAACAGTTTGGCTCCACAAAAGGGGTGGTAAGTTGTCCTAATGACATCCAGGTAATCCCAGATACTGGAATCAAATTAGATTATATTGAAAAAGAACTGTGCAAAATGGATCCAAACAAAGCACAGGGAGGAGATGGAATAAGTAACAATGACCTGAGAACACTTAAGCAAGAACTTACACTGCCATTCTGTCTATTATTCACTAGGTCATATAAATATGGGGAGATTCCTCAAGATTGGAGACATGCATTTATTAAATCTGTCTTTAAGGGAAAGGGGAGTAGGACAAATCCAGAATCATATAGACCCTTACGTCTACTTTCATGTTGTGGAAAAATAATGGAGAAGGTAATACTGATAAGTTATTGTCAGAACTGGATAGGTTGGGACTTGAAACTGTATATTAGCATGCATATGTTGAAAATAGATCTATTACCACTTGTAACATGATGTCCTATAACAATATAATAACTATAAATGAAAAATTGTGCTGTGATATGATTTACATATATTTAACTTCAGCATTTGCCAGGGCAATGCACAAAACACTGATCAATAAATTAGTACAACTAGGTATTGATGCACTGTTGATAAGATGGATAGCTGCATGGCTTGCAAATAGGATATGGCAAGTATCACACACCAACTGGACAGGTGAAATCCTTGCTTACAATCAAGGTGTCCAACAGGGCTCTGCACTAAGCCCTTACTTGTTTAGATTGTATCTTTCAGACCTTACTTTTTTCATCTGAGGTGTTCTACAGTCTTTATGCTGATGACCTGAAATTGGGTAAACTGATTACAAGTGCTACAGATAAGGCATGTCCGCAAACTAATTTGACTAAATTGACCATTTGGGCACAGGAGAATAATATGTTGATAAATACATCAAAAACTAAGCATATGAGATTTGGGAGACATAAAGTGAAAGGTGAATATCTAATACAGCACACAGTGATAGAAACTGTAGATTCATTTAAGGACCTGGGTATATGGGTCGATTCAGCTATGAGTTTTTCTATTCATATCAACCAATTGGCTAATGATAGTTGTAGAACTATAGGTTGTATAAAAAGATTTATAAAGTCTAGGAAACCAAACATAATGAAGTCATTGTGATAGGGTAACCAAAAATAAACGCCAAGAGCAAAACACAGTAGGTAGTCCAAAATAGCATATAAATGTCCTCAATACTTCAATAGTTGCAGTATATCCAAAAGCAGCAGAAAAACGAAGCAGCAACGAAGCAGCAACTAATTCAGTATAAAGATTTAATGATAGTACACAAACAGGTTAGCGCTTTCACCAAACGGCTTCATCAGACCTATAACAGTCATTAAATCCATTAGTTTAAATATAAAAAACAGTGGGAAATTCAATCAATCTTAAAGTGAAAGTACTATATAAAACATATGTACATAATTTATCCATTAACACAACGCTATATAAAAAAGTATAACCCACCTAAATCTAATACAGTAGAAGCTGTCTAAAAAATGTGTAAAAGATGTATATATATACACAAATACAATATATATATCGAAATATCATGGCAAATATATATTACATGCCTGTCCATCAATAACATATAGGAGCATAGTCAATGTTAATCAAATGCAGTAAAAACTATCTGAAAAACAAATATATTCAAATAGCATCTACAGCATAAAAATAAAGATATCATATATATGTACATAAACAATTAAGGATCTAAATCAGTATAAATGTAACTATCTATCATGTAACATCTCTAAAAAGAAGTATGGTTAGTGATGTGCTATATAATGAAAAGTAAGAATCTAAAACAGTATGTGAAAAAGAAAACAATAATAAAAACAGGGTCTAAGCCCTTAATTTCCTCATCTTAAGGAAGGGTTGAATGGGGACCTTACCATTCAAACCAGGGCTAGAATCTGATCTAAATCTCATGATCCAGTTTGTCTCTTTCGCTTCTGTGAATGTCTTAATGTCCCCTCCTCTGGTACTTCTAGATAAATTTTCTATAATTTTGAACCTAAAATCATGTCCTTCTCCTTTCTCTATGACATGTCTCGCTAGGGCATTGGTCACAGATCCTATCCTGATGTAATAGGTGTGTTCCCGCATCCTGTCCCTCAAACTCCTATTGATCTTACCAACATAGAATGCGGAACACCCCACACAAGAAGCTAAATAAATCACATCAGTGGACATGCAATTACCCTTAGTTCGGAACTTAAAAACCCCAAATCCAGAAGGATGTGTAAACACAAGATTAGACTCAATCAAAAAGCAGAAATTACAATGGTTACAGGGTGATGTAATTTGAAGTTCACTAAAACCATCCTGTGGATTATTTCTCGAATAACATAGTAATCTCTTCAAGTTCATTTTGTTCTTATATACAAATTTCGGTGTAGTTCCTACAACTTCTTTAATAGTTGGGTCTACTGATAAAATGTGCCAATGGGTCTTAATGACATCTTTTATGGTCCCTACATCTTTGGTATAAAAAATAGGGTAGACTGCATTATTAGACTCCATTTCTGCTCTAGGCCTTCTATTTCCTATGGTATCAAAATTCTGAGTCCTATCTGAGAAATAAGGGGCTGCTATATTAGACCTCAACTCATCTATGTCAAAAGTTCCATTAATCAAATCCTTATCATAATATTTCCGTGCTCCTAACCTCTGATGTAAATCATCTAATTCTTTCCTAAAATTTGAATCCAGTGGATTATATCTGGAAATACGCATGGCCTGTCCTCTAACAATATTGTTGTATATATAGCCAGGATGCGTACTATGACGATGTAATAAAACATTCTTATGGCATGACTTCCTATATAATCCTGTATTAATCATTCCATTCCCTAGCTTTTCTATATATATATCAAGGAATGGAATCTTAGTAAAAGATCGATCAACTGTAAACTTAAGATATCTGGTAGCAGAGTTAATCTCATATTCAAAAATATCTAAATCATCAGAGGTACCTGTCCACAAAAGGAACAGGTCATCTACAAATCATCTGTAAAAAGGAACAAATTTCTTAAAATGAGACATCTGGAACATAAATTTGTGTTCCCATTCAGCCATGAACAGGTTGGCGTAGCTATTGGCACAAGAAGTGCCCATAGCCACGCCATCCCTCTGTAAAAAGAACCTGTCATCAAAACAAAATACATTCGATTCAAGTATAACTTCCAAAAAAGTCATTAGTAGATCTATCTCAACATCACTCTTGTCTGACATTCTTCTTAGATAGTTATCTACCATTTCTATCCCCTCCAAATTAGGGATCACTGTAAATAAGGAATGTACATCCATAGTGACAAAAATATATTCTTGGTCAGATGGTGCCGTTGTAATAAAGCCATATAAATCTAACAGGAATTGTTTAGTATCCTTCAAGATAAATATATTAGCATCAACTATCGGTCTCAAATGCTTCTCTAAATAGATGGATAGGGGTTCAGTAGACCAACCCCTTCCTGCTACAATAGGTCTTAAGGGTGGATTCTCCCTATCCTTGTGTATCTTAGGAAGGCCTTGGATGACCGGGACAAGTGGATATATAACTTCCAAAAATTTAAATAAGTTAAAATCTATTACTTTACTCTTTACTAAATCAATCAACATACTGTGTATCCTATCAGTCAATCGGTTGACTGCTTCTAAGGTAGTAGGAATATAATAATTCCTGTCATTCAACATCTCAAGCATGCTTTCTTGATACTTGGAGCTATCCATAACAACTATCCTGCCTCCCTTGTCAGCAGACTTGATGGTAATATTGATATTATTTCGTAACTTATTTAAGGCCTCCTTCTGTTTAAATGTCAAATTATATCTACCTCTTCTATTATAATTAGTGGGGTTTCTCATCCTATATAAATCATCTTCCACTAGCTTACTATATGCTGCTAGCAATGGATGTAAGGGAGGAGTGTATGTACTAGGTCTTTTCATACCCTGATTATAAGTGACATCCATATTACCTCTAAACTCTATCCTTAATGACAAATTCCTTACAAACAGCTTAAAGTCGCGTAAAGTTTCTTCAAAACTACTGTACGTAGTGGGAATAAATGAAAGTCCTTTTGAAAGAACAGCTATCTCTTCTGATGTAAGTTCATATGAGGACAGGTTGAACACTATGTTGTCCGTTTCCCTTCCCACATTTTCTTGATATTCCGGTTCTGAAACCGATCGGGGGACAGTTTCCTTTTCTGTCTCCCTCTGCTCATTGAGCATGTCCTCCCCTCTCTGGAATCTGTCCTGATAGGGAAAGGATGTTTGATATCAAAAACATTATCAAAGGGGGTACCTTGATCTATTGATGGTCTATTCTTAGTAGCGTTCCCATTCCTACTAGTCCCAGGTACTTGGGAAATGGGAAACTTTCTCCTAACTACTGGTTCCTGTAATAAATCATTCACAGGACTAGATACATCTAGCTCATTATTTGCTGTAATTACCTGAGCTAAATTAGTGAGGGGTTCAGTAGGTATTTCATCATTCAAAGTCATAACATTGTTAGTAGAATCATTCACATTTAAAACAACATTATCTTTAAAACCATTTCCTGACATAGAACCAGATGTAGGAACAGGTGGGTTAAGACTGTTATTTGATGCATTAGTATTATCGCTATTAATATGTCCAGTTAAGTCAGGTCTATGTACAACTTGGCCTTCAACACCCCTATTACCCCTAGGCCAAGTGAAGATATGTCCTGTTTTAAAATCATTTATATCTCTTTGTAATTTAATTCTTTTCTGATTAAATAATCTATTCTCATATTGTACAACATTATCTAATAAAGTATGGCGATGTCCATCAACAGCGGAGGCTGGATAACTAGCATAGATGGCAGTTCGTTGTTCCTGTATAACCAGCCTCAACGCTTTTTCCATAGGCGTAAAAAATTTGTTCATTAGAGCCATATATTTGAGGCTTACCTCAATATTAAATTGCTGCCACTCATATAGCAGCTCTGGATATGTGGTTCCAGTGGTAGGCATTTTAAGCACTCTCAGTCCCCTAGGAACGAGTCGGCACTGGATACATACTTCGAAATGTTGTCTTTGGGTTTGCATCCTTTTTAACTTAAGTAGATCCACTTCAAGTTTATCTGTAGCTGTCCGTAGGCTCTCTCGATCATAATGCCCCTCAGAAGAGCTGTCCGTATTCCGTTCAGTATCTTCGTATGACTCCAATGGATTTTCACGCTGTCGCAGGCAATCACCAAACCTGTCTAACGCTGGGCGTAGAATACCACATGCTTCTTCCGTCTCTCGCATAGTGTACGAAACTCCCACCTGTATTTGTTTCCCTTCTACCATGTCTCCAAGCAGGAAAAACAAGCAAAAAGTAATAACTGAATAAAGTAAGAACCTGCTTGAAGTAAATATGCTCTCCGAACACGCTAAAATCCAGATAGGTTAACCAAAAATAAACGCCAAGAGCAAAACACAGTAGGTAGACCAAAATAGCATATAAATGTCCTCAATACTTCAATAGTTGCAGTATATTCAAAAGCAGCAAAAAAACGAAGCAGCAACGAAGCAGCAACTAATTCAGTATAAAGATTTAATGATAGTACACAAACAGGTTAGCGCTTTCACCAAATGGCTTCATCAGACCTATAACAGTCATTAAATACATTAGTTTAAATATAAAAAACAGCGGGAAATTCAATCAATCTTAAAGTGAAAGTACTATATAAAACATATGTACATAATTTATCCATTAACATAACGCTATATAAAAAAGTATAACCCACCTTACTTTATTCAGATAATGAAGTCATTGTTTGTTAGTTAAATCAGACCCAAACTTGAGTATGAAATAACAATATGGAATCCCTATAGGAAAACAAGCATGAATAAACTGGAAAGAGTACTGTGGAAGTATACTAAGGGCATCCATGGATGTGAAAATCTAAGTTATTATGAAAGACTAAAATATCTGAACTTGTGCAGTGTCTCTTACAGATATTTAAGAGGAGATTTTATTCAGGTATATAGGCATTTAGGGACAACTACCTCTGGGAATGTTTGGGGTTATCAAAAAGTACTAGAAAATCATCAGATAACCTATGCAGATGATTCTATAGGAATGAGAAGTGTGCTAATTGGTTCTCTGACAGAGTATCTGATGCTTGGAACAGATTACCAAATTACATTAAAGCAAGTACTAGTTTAGATATTTTTAAGAACAGCCTGGACATTTATTATGGGAACAAGTGTTCTGGCATATTGGCAAGCTAGAAGGGCTTTAATGCCTGTGCTTGAAACATTTGTATGTATGTATGTATGTATAAAATTATTTGAGAATGTCAAGAGGAAATCTATACATTTGACTCAGATGAAAGAAGTAGTGGAAATCTACCCTTACTCATAATTATGACCAATATCTGAAAAATATAGAACATTGGTTTTACAGAGAAAAATAGCTATATCCATTACATATACATCAAATATATAGGCTGTGGAGGTATACAAGATATACAAAAAGGTTTTCTGAGATAATAGTGCGCATTAAGGTATCAGATACTACTACTGCATAAGGTTGAGGGATCTAGAAAGGAGTAATAAGTAACTAATAGGTCATACACACTGCAAATTCAATTTTACTACTAAATGAAGGTACGAAAGATAATCTGCATGTAGGTACACAGATAATAAAAGTGCCTGGAGAGCAGTTCTCAGTAACAGTACATACAGCACAAAGTCACACTAGACTTAGAATTCCATCATACCTGTACCTATTTATATGTTTATTCAAATATATTTTTGAGATCTTCTTTACAAGGATATGTCTAAGAATAAGAAATAACTTGCTCTGACATTTTCCAGCATATCCTGGCCATCAAAAGTTTAATGTTCTTTCTTTGGTCTGAGGATTTTTATTAACTGTCAGGTACTGTTCTAAATACTGTGTTTGTGTTGCATTATACCAGAGCATTAGCAAAAGCATGAGATAAGGGAGCATAAAGGAGCTGATGAATAAATGCCAACTGAATTAAGGACTGTTTCTGGTTAAGTAGTAAGCATCCAGACAAGGAAAGCTTAGAACAGTGATGTGTTATACAGTGATACCTTCCAGTATGTCTATCGACCTTTTCTAAGTCAACTTAAGTTTACGGAGTAGGAGACTGAAGTATGGTTCTGCTCTGGCTAGCCAAGCAGCAAATTCCTGAAATTACAACCAGGTGAAACAAGTTAATAAAATTTCAACCTGACATAAAATATATAAAAAGCATTTTTTGCATAACAACAAGATCCCCATGACTACTTGTTTAAACAAATTAACTCTACGGTCACACAACTCCAGAGAAAATTTAAAAAAAATCAGAAAGCTTTCAACTATTGTTACTGTTACTGTACTAACAGCAACCATGTCAACAGTGATTTTCAATGGAAAACACAGTTAAATGAGCTGCATCATGTAAAAGTATACTTGGTGAGCTACAAAGTCATCCAGTTAAAACTCAACCAAGGCTAGGGATTCCTGAATGTATTGCAAACTACGACAACGAAGTGAACACATACTAGTAGCACGTAACCATGATCCATAAAAGAGGATTTACACAGGAGAATTGTAAGTGACTATCAGTGATGAGGAACAGCACTTTTCTTTGTATTATTTTTATTGTAAGCAGAGCTCATCGAGTACCCAGTGCTGCTCACTGATCTTGGGCCCCTCAAATTTGAGATTCGACAAAAAAAGTTCTGTTACCTTAATAAAGAGCAAGAGTCATGTCTGTTTTTTTTTACATTGTCTTTGCTCCGGTATGTGTTTTTTTTTTTCAGTAATCTGTCTTTCATTGGAGTTTTCATTGGTTTATGTCTGTTTTTCTTCAATTTGCACATCTTAAATCTTAGTTCAGAAACAAAAAAGATTTGGTGCTCCTCACCTATCTCCTAAGTCATGCAAGGTATTCTGCACCCCTCAACTCTTAGCTGAGAAGCAAAAAAAAGTCTTCTACATTTAAAAACTATAGCAAGCAACTCTCTACATATATAGAAAGCAGCTTGCTGCAACAGAACTTATACCATATGTGATGGTGTGAGGTATTGCCAGGAAAAGTAAAGCAGTGCATATGTGGCATAAGCCAGCATGGCTGGCTGGCTGAAAACAGACATAAACCAATGAAAACTCCAACTAAAGACAGATTGCTGAAAAAAAAAACACATACCGGAGCAAAGACAATGTAAAAAAAAAAAACAGACATGACTCTTGCTCTTTATTAAGGTAACAGACCTTTTTTTGTTGATTCTCAAATTTGAGGGGCCCAAGATCAGTGAGCAGCACTGGCCAGCATGGCTGGCTGAAGTTTTGTAAATAATCTTATGCCATTTTCTGCCACATTGATTTGTACAGATGCTTGTATTAAAAATATATTTTCAAAAGTTGCTTATGTTAAAATGTAACCGAATATTAACAGAGTTGTGAATCTGAACTGTGCCAGAGTCAGATGACTACATGTGATGTAATTCTATAACCAGCTGAAGGACGGAACACTGGCAGCAGCAGTTTGTTTGTTTTTCTTTTTCTTTGGAACCTGATATAAAAGATCTATGTCAGTTATCACAGCTATTCAGCAGTGACTGAGTTCTTCAGTAGTTGTTAGTTGTACAGTTCAGTGTATGAAGTATCTCATCTTGCTTTGTGGAACTGAGCATCTTAGCAGTACATCTTGCTTTGAAATATTAAGTGAGTTAACTAGGTACAGTTTCTCTTTAGTTTAGTTAGAAAAAGTACCGTGAAATTAGCTTAGTATTATTTATTTTCTGCATATGAGATTCTATCCAACTGTGTTATTTTATATTTTCTGTGACTGACAATTCTGGTGTTTATTGTAACTAAATATTAAGTATTTTCCGGTTTTCTACTTTTATTATCCATTATTAATTTTTTATATCTTTTCATTGTGGCTGATCTTTTAGTGAATACTTTTAATATCTTGAGAGTATCTGTGCTTATTTCAGTGTCATTGTGGCCACTCCAAAAATCCTTACTTCTTTGGCCAGACTCTACCATTCATATCAATATTAATTTGACACAGTATAATTGGTTACCCCTTGTAAGAACCTGAGAGTGGTGGCAGCCATCATGTAGTCTAGAGAGAGGGGGGCACAGCTGGTGACCCTGTGTCAGCCTGTCTCAGGTGTGTATGTGTGTCTGTCAATGTAAAAGACAATGTAAAAAAAACAGACATGACTCTTGCTCTTTATTAAGGTAACAGACCTTTTTTGTCGATTCTCAAATTTAAGGGGCCTAAGATCAATGAGCAGCACTGGGTACTCAATGAGCTCTGCTTACAATAAAAATAATACAAAGAAAAGTGCTGTTCCTCATCACTGAAAAATCAGATATTCAAGAGTTTATGCCAGATACTTGGAAGTGGGACACAGTGCTCCAAGGTGGGTCTTGTGTGGGATCTGGGGAGACAGAGATTCTAGTCCCAGTGTTGTTCCTTGTCTGCTCTTGGGGGAAATTATGTTGAATGCAGAAGTTGTAAATCCATTCCAGTCCTGTTTTTAGTGACTGTCTCACTGGTGTCAGTGGTTAAGATTTAGGGCTCCTTGATCACTGGCCCATGTAAAGAGGTGTGAGTTGTCACATTTTATTGGTGTCAGAGTGGTGGGATATTAATTGAACTTCAGTAGCCTATAAGCAGTTGTCACAGAAGATGTGTGTACTCTCAACAGCCACAAATAAACATTCAGAGTTTCAGTGCCACAACAGTTTTACTTATTTTTGTTAGTTTAATCAGTGAAAGGAGGCAAAGATCTCTGCAGAAGACTATAGCAAGCTGACAGAGAACCAGTTGGCCAAGGTGTGAGAAGCCAAAGGACTGGTGCACACCAACCTGGAAAAGAGGATATGATTTCAGTCTTAACTGCAGCTGCAGCATGGTCCAGCAATGAGAGAGATAGCCAGTCCAGTGATGGGGATGTGCAGCCTTTGGAAAAAGGACAGTTCACTTTTTCAACAGAAGACTTAAAAATCCATCTGGAGTTAAAGAGACTTGAACTGGAGACCGAAGAGAGAGAGAGACTGTGATGTTTGGAGGCTGAGGAGAGGGAGAATCAGTGCCAGCATGAACTGAAAGTCAAATGTTTGAAGACTGAAGAGAGACTGAGGCTGCAACTTGAAGCAAAAGGTTTGGAGGCTGAAGAAAGGGATATGCAGAGTCAGTACGGACTGTTACATTTGGAGGATAAAGAAAAGTAGAAGCAGTGTCAGCATGAAAAAGAGATACTGACTCTTCAATAGGACATGGAGGTAATGGGGAAGGGAGTAACCAAACCCCAGAAGCAAGTAAAGGTCAATAAATTTATTCCACAATTTAAAAATGATACTGATTTTGATAGTTTTATTCATATATTTGGAAGGGTATGCAAACAGTGTAATGTTGACCAAAAGTTCTGGGTATGATTCCTGACCCCCTTACTCCATGGTAAAGCTATGACTGTTGTTTCTAAATTGTCTGATACTGACTTTTTAAATTATGAAAAAGAAAAATGATGTTTGATGGATTGTTTTAGGTTGACACCTGAAGCTTATAGAAAAAAGTTTCATCAGCATAGGCGCAAGGCAGATGAATGTGTGTGTGATTATATTGCTGAGTTAAGCACCTACTTTCATAGGTGGGTGAGTGGGTGTCAGGTCAGCACTTTTGAAAGGCTGGCAGACCTTTTGGTGAGGGAACATACCCTTAGCACTTTGCCTGAGGACATGCGAATCTGGTTGGCAGACTGAGAATGTAACTGCAGATGAGATTGGGGAAAAAGGGGAATCTCTACTTAGGAAGCAGGGCATCACTGCATAAGAAAGAGATACCCAGTGCTGCACATGGATATAAGGGAACCCATGGTGTGCAGCCTAAATCACCCCAACAGAGTCTACTGGGAACAGAGAAAGCCACTAGTTCAGGCACACGGTCAGGATCAATAGTTAGATGTTGAAAATGTAACCAGAGGGGCCATGTAGCATACAAATGCCCACTGAAGCAAGGTGGGGAACAAAAGGTGAGGAAGCCAGTAAGTGGGAATAACTGCCCGTCAGTGGCAAGTTGTCTGGAAACAACAGAAGCACCAAACTGCCACTGGAGTTTGTATACTATCTTAGTGGATGGAAGGCATGCTGCTGCTAAGAGAGACACAGCTTCTGACATAACCATTGTGAAGCCTGCAGTAGTTAAAGAACAGCAGTACTTGCTTGTGCAGTCCACGCCAATTAGAGCTTTAGGATGGACCCTATTCCAAACACCTTTGGCTAGGATTCACCTTGACTGGGAGGATGGAAAAGGGAACAAGCAAGTAGGTCTGTTTGAGAATATCCCTCCAGATGTCTTAATCAGGAATGATTTTGATAATTTATTACCTTGTGTGCATACACTTATATGCAGTCAGGCTTGGTGACAGGCGGGTAGGTCTGGTAGCCTTTGGGTGACCCAGACAGACCCCATGCCTGAAGTTGGATCTGGTGATGTTGTTATTTCAGAGATGGAGCTACCTTGTAGCAGTGTACTGGAAATTGAACCACAGCTGCTGCTAGCTACTCATGCTCCTGTGGACAAGGTGACTGCAAGGACAGAGATGAGTAGTACTATGCAGGCTGACAGGGCAACACCATTGTGAAAAAATAGTAGGCTTTGTGTGGAAAGGGAGCTAGGAATGGTGACAAAAGTGTAATTGAGACAGGCACAGCTTTTGGACCCTAACTTATGAGGTTTGAGGGAGGTAGCTAAGCAGGCACCTAATGCTCAAGGAAAAGGGAGGTCTGTATACCGGAACAAATGGTCATTGTACAGAAAGTGGACCCCTGAAGGAGGGATAGACAGTGAGGTAATACTGCAGTTGGTAGAGCCCAGAGCCTACCATCTGGCACCTCTAGCCATAGCCCATGACATTCCTTTTGCCGAAAACAAAGGATTTCCGTATAGAGAGTGGACCCTGAGGGAGGGCTAGAGGGTGAGGTAATACAAGAGTTGGAAGTGCCCAGCCCCTATCATTTGGCACCTGTAGCCATAGGCCATCACATTCTTTTTGCAGGTCATATGGGCATAAAGCATACCAAGAGTCATATTATGCAGAATTTTTATTGGCCTGGGATTGCAAAGGATATAACAAGACCTGTGAGCAGTGCCAAAAGGTAGGCAAGCCAGGCCAAAGCTCCACTGATGCCTTTGCCTGTGATTGAGGAGCTGCTTCAGAGGGTAGCTATGGATGTTCTGGGGCCTCTGAGTACCCAAGTTCCACAGGGAAAAAGTATATCCTGGTGGTAGTAGAGTATACTACCAAATACACTGAGGCAGTGGAGCTGTCCTCAATTGAGGCAAAGAAGGTGACACATGCTTTGTTAGAGATTTTCTGCAGGGTAGATTTTCCAAGAGAAATACTGACTGACATAGGTGCCAAATTTATGTTAGACCTGCTGATTTGTCTATGGAAGCATTGTGGGGTGAATCATCTAAAGACTATGGTCTTGTCGAGATGTTAAACTCTACACTAAAGACCATGCTACAGGTATTTGCAGACCAGTTTAGGAAAGAATGGGACAGATACTTGCTCCATCTACTGTTTGCATAATGAAAGGTAGTCCACGAATGCAGAAGTTTTTCATCCTTTGAGTTACTGTATAGGCACAGGGTGAGGTGGCCTTTAGATATGATTCATGATGAGTAGGAGGGTGAGTGTGAATCTCACAAGGAATCTGTTGTTGCATATGTCCTATACCTCAGGACAAGGCTTAGTGAGCTCATGGGCTTGGCCCAAGAGAACCTGTCAGGAGCCAGCAGCAGAAAAAGGTCTGTTATAACAGGAATGCTCAAGCTCAAGAGTATGTTGTGAGACAGTAGCTTATGGTGCTCATTCCTGTGAGACACAATACGCTGCAGGCAGCTTGGAAGGAACCCTTCAAAGTGGTAAGGAAGGTCAATAATGTCAATTAAATGGTAAACCTGCTAGGCAGGGGGCAGGGGCACAAATTGTACTGCATTAACATAATGAGGCTTTAGCATATCAGGGAAGTCCTGAACAGACTGCAAAGAGTAGGGGTGACCATTAGTCCCAGTAAGTGTAAGGTGGGTATGGCAGAGGTCTCTTACCTGGGACATACAATGTGGAGTGCTAAGATAAAGCCAGAATCTTCCAAAGTGGAAGCTATTCAGGTGCAGTCTGCACCTGTTGCCAAAAAGCAGGTGAGGCCATTTTTGGAGTCAGTGGGATACTATAGAAAGTTTGTTTCTAATTATAGCACACTAGCTGCTCTCCTCACAGACCTAGCAAGGAAAAACAGGCCATATAAGGTAGTGTGGAGTCCAGTCTGTGACCAGGTATTTCAAAAGCATAAAAAGGCTTGGGAGGACCCCCTGTATTAGCCAATCCAGTTTACTGCAATGCTAATGTAGATGAATTCTTAAGACAGGGTATAGGTTAAAGAGTTTCTAGACAAGCCCATTTCTCTCAAGCAACATTTTTCCAGGGTCATTGAAAAACTAGCTTGAGTCTTAAAAGGGGGTGAGATGTGATAATGTAAGGTATTGCCAGCTGTACTAGGAGAAGTAAAGCATTGCATGCGTGGCATATGCCAGAATGGCTGGCTGAAGTTTTGTAACTAATCTTATGTCATTTGTCTGTCACATTGATTTGTACAGATGTTTTATTAAAAATGTATTTGTAAATGTTGCTTATGTTAAAATGCTGCAACTAAATATCAACAGAGTTCTGAATGTAAACTGTGCCAGAGACAAGTGACTAAATGTGATGTAATTCTATAACCAGCTGAAGGATGGAACTCTGGCAGCAGCAGTTTATTTTTGTTTTTCTTTGGAATCTGATATAAAAGATCTATGTCAGTTATCACAGTTGTTCACTAGTTGTTCAGTAGCAGTTAGTTGTACAGTTCAGTATGTGGAGTATCTCATCTTGCCTTGTGGCAGTGAGCATGCCAGTAGTACATCTTGCCTTGTAATATTAAGTGAGTTAACTAAGGGTGGTTTCTCTTTAAGTTAGTTAGGAAAAGTACTGTGAGATTAGTTTAGTATTACTTTTTTTTTGCATGTGAGATTCTATCCAACTGTGTTATTTTATATTTCCTGTGACTGAAAACTCTGATGTTTACTGTAAAAAAGATTAAGTATCTTCTGTTTTCTATTTTTTATTATCCATTATTAAATATTTTATACCTTTTCATTGTGGTTGGTTTTTCAATTAATACTTTTAATATCTTGAGAGTACCTGTAATTATTTCAGTGTCACTGTGGCCACTTGAAAAAGCCTTACTGCCTTGATCATACTCTACCATTCATATCAGTATTAATTTGACACAGTATAATTGTTTTCCCCTTGTAACATCCTTACAGTATTCAGCTGGTGGCAGCTACCCTGTAATCTGGAGAGAGGGGGGGCACAGCTGGTGAGTTTTTGTTAGCCTTTCCCATGTGTGTGTGTGTGTGTGTGTGTGTGTGTGTGTGTGTGTGTGTGTGTGTGTGTGTGTGTGTGTGTGTGTGAAAAATCAGATATTCCAGATACTTGAAACTGGGACACAGTGCTCCAAGATGGGTCTTGTTTGGAATCTGAAGAGACAGAGAGTATACTCCTAGTGAAGTGTGTTCCCTATGTGCTCTTGGAGGAAATTGTGTTCAATGCAGAGAGCTGCATTTGAAATTCTGTGTAAACCCATGCTTGTCCTGGTTTTAGTGACTGCCTCTCACCAGTGTCAGTGGTGAGGACTGAGACTCCTTGATCACTGGCCCGGGGTGAAAAGAGACACATCGTCACACCATACATGAAGGGCTGAATCAAGAGCTTCAGTGCTGACAGCAGAAGCAGTACTAGAATTAATTTCCATACTAGCATTTTTTGAATACTGCTACTGCACTACCAAAATATTAGCATCTGTCAATCATACCCCAACACTTTGAGCCTAGATGCTGATCATGGTCCACAAGACATTGTGCCCTAGGAAACTGATCATTTCCAGAATATACATCAGTGTCACATCTTGCACCAGCACAGCAATACAGTAATAATATAGATCATTATCACACAATACAATTACACTTAGATCAGCAGCTTAAGAGTCTCCTTGTATAGTCCACTAGGGTTATCCCCCTAGTATTTAATGATAGGTATCCATAAGCTATAACATGCATGCATGCATGTAAACCAATAATTTGTTAAGTACGATGATTCTACTATGAAACCACATGCATCAGACCAACAAGAAAACCAAAATGCCAAAAAATAATGGCTGAAATATAAAAGGGAGATTAATTATACTGGATGTGTTTATTGCAGGGAAGTAAGGCCCTCTGAACCCTTCAGTGTGGAGGGCAGGCCCCCACATCCTCAAACTTTCACATATCAACATTTCAGCGGTACTAACTTGAATAATGGAGAAATCTTCCAAAACAAAGGAATCACCACTGGCATACACCTAAAAATTGCATATGCAGTGATTTTCTTTTTTCTTTTCTTTTTTGTTTTCTTTTAAGAAAAAAATATTAATTTAACATATTTACAATAGATACACAGAAAGGAAGAAAGTCGATATCACATAATATTATACAATGTTAGGAATACAGTAAATCCTCAAGGTAATCTTATGCAATTAACACATTAAAAGTCTTGGTGTTTTAATAGCAACATTCCAAGGCTATCCCAACTGCTGAAAGTCTTAGTATGATTTATTGATCTTGTTTTGATCACTTCATTTTCAGTTTTATATAGTATTGCTGTTAAATTTAAACATTCTTTGAATGTAGGAAGTAAATTCAATTTCCAGTTTTTGTAATACCATTTCTAACAATACCAAGAGAGTCCAGAATAGTTTTTGTTGTTTGGCTTTTACAGCTAAAGGAAGTGGAACATTCATTAGTGTTATTGATCTAGTTAAAGAGAACAATCAAATCATTACCCATTAAAAAACATACTTAACTCTTCCCAATTTGGATTTAATTTTTTGCAATCCATAAAAGTGTCCAATCAGCTTTTACATTTTTTCTACATCGCGGACATACTGAAGATGTCAGTTTACTAAGTTAGAGATTTTATAGGGTGTAACAAATATTGCAGATTTCCACATTAAAACTTTACAGTATAAACTTGAAGTTTGACTAAATGATTTAAGTAATAAAGTTTTATTCTTACCTTCTGTTGAGTCACTCAGTCCACTGATATCTAAAAAGTTCCAGAATTATGCATCAAGATTATTATTATTATTATTTATAATTAACATATAATTTGGGCATGCTTCCTTTGTAGATCAATTTATCCTAATTAATAACATTCATATATTCATATAATAGGGAATAGTGTTCTGTTCCTCTTCACTCATATTATCTACAAATTAATTTAATTTCTTACTGATGATGGTATTAACTGGTTAAGAGATTCATCCAACTTATAATCTTTCATTAAATATTCTGGCAACTTAGCTTTTCCTAAGCCATTCTTTTTTAGTAAATTAATTTTAATATTGTTCTGAGTTTACTTAAATCTAGAGGTGTGTGCAATGGGAAAGCACAAAAATTTCCATTTTGGTATTAATGGAGTTTTAAAAACATATTTCTTAACTACTGTAAGAATTGATTTTAAATATGCAGAGACTAAAGATTGAAATTAATTTCCTTCTAAGGCAAATGTTATAAATCAGATAAAAGGGTTGTTACATTTTAATAATTTATCATATTTGATAAAACTTATAATAATTTAGTGAAATCTGCTCCTGAATTGTTTTCCAGTGACTAGTGTAACTTGAGCCTTCCAAAGTATAACAGAGTTAAAATTTTCAGCAATAAAATAAGAGTCTACATCTAAGAAGCTAATACCACCAAACTCCCATAATCTTACATAATTTCTATAAACAATTCTCAACATTTTAGGTTACTAACCTAACTCTGAAAGTAAAAAAACAACATTAATTCCATTTTTAATAAGAAGCATCACATCTTCAATTATTTTTATTGAAAATTATTAATAGGAAAACAGTGATTGGTGTTGGCTTTCTCAAAGTCTTTTGCTTTTTTTTCCAACTGATACTGATTTATTTATTTATTTTTACATTTATTAACCAGGTTAGTCCAACTGAGTTTGCAAACAAACCCATTTTCAGTGGAGACCTAAGGGGAAAAGCCCCAGCAAATATAAGTAAAGATAAAATGGCAATATACAAATATTAAATAACAATCACAATACAAAATACTTGTAACAAAGAAAACGTTATTAACTACTTGCATTGCACTGATAGTAAGCAACCCACTCATACAGGACAAAAACTATTATACATAACAATGCAAATACAAAATTAGTTATAAAGAGAAAAACAAAAGAAAAAAGGATGAACATTAAGGGTTGTATTGATAGCAGTGGTCTAAATTTACTACATATAAGAATAAAGACAAAAGGATAATCGTTGTTCAAAAGAAGGAAAATGTACAGACATTGATAGGAAGTAGGGGGAAAAAGATAACTAGTGTGGAGAATGGGAGGGGGGAGAGAAAGGAGGGGGCTACAGTAGGGTTATAGTAGTAGAGCTGAGGGGTCAGGAGGTTAGTTTAAGCAGAAGTTACTAACAGAGAAAGAAGGTTAGGAGATGCAACAGGCTATACAGTAGGACAGACTAAGACTATGTGTGATCAAGGCAAAGCATAATTTCAAGTTTAGTAGGTGGGATTTAAGATCCTTTTTAAAACAAGGAAAGGAAAGGTTGGATCTAATATGGAGAAGGTGTTTGTTCCAATTTAGTGAGACAGAGTGTTTGTAAAGTAGTTTGCCAATATTCCTTTTGGGTTTATAAACTGAGAGAAGATGCTGATCAGTACTCGGCAGAGGCTGGAGGGGGTGAGTAGAGAGTAACATGGGAGGCGAGAGCAGGGCAGGCAGAGGGGTTATTGAGTATGGAAAAGGTAGTGTGTAGTTGCAATTGTAGGAGAAGGTGCAGGAATTCCAGCCACTGAAGTTTGTTTAGTAAGAGGCAGTGATGCAACGAGAGTGATTGGTTTAGAATAAATCTGGCAATTTTGTTTTATGTTTGTCCCAGTTTCTGCACTCAGGTAGTTTGGATATTAATAAGGATGGGGAAGTGTATAGAAGACAAGGTGAGAGAAATGCCTGTGCAAGAGTGTGTTTAGTGGCAGTATTGAGGAACATTTTGTTCCTATAATGTAGTTCAAGTTTTTGGTGAGTTTTTTGATGGCCTGCTGTATGTGCAAGTCAAATTTTAGTCAGTCATCAATTATTACCCTAAGGAGTTTGGTGTGTGAAGCAGGGAAGATAGTGCCATATAGGGAGGAAAGAGAAAAGTTGGATTTAAGGTGAGAAAGTGTCTGAGGTAGGAAGAGAAGGAGTTGAGTTTCCTTTGGGTTAATTATTAGTTGATTATTTCTGAGCCATTGTGTGGCATGCGTGTATGTGTGTGTGCATAAAGCCATAATGGAAGCATATTAAACATACACTACATTAGTACATTATCTGTAAATCTGCATAGCCAGTGTTTCAGTTTACCTGAGTATTACCCTTTAATATGCTGCTCCTTTAATTGCAGCATAAAATGGAATTTTATATTGGCCACCTGTAAGATATACCATATATAACAAGTTAAGATTTAAACAACCAGTTGCTTTTCTTGACTGATAGATCATACAGCTGTAAATCTAGTTTCCAGTCCTTCTACAATTCATCATTGACAAATAGTCACAATGACAGTGGAAAGCCTTGCCACAGTCCATTCACTTACAGTTGTTAATTCCCCTTTTCTGTACTGCCATTCACAAACCTTGTGCATATTCTATTTCAGGTTGGCTGCAAGTTCCTTTTTTTCATTTTCCATTCACATATACTTATACATTTATGTACAGTGATATATACTATTAATTTTCATCTTTCTGGACTCCTCCCCTCATAATCTCATTCTAAGCTCCATAGACCAGCCATGCAGGTAAATGTGTCTTTTTATGAAAAATATGCTTCCTTTCACTCTTAGCTTCTTTCGACTATACTGTCACCCTTTGGCACCCTTTGGCACTGTCAAAATATCTTCTATCATTTTTCTACCTTCCTTGAATAATTTAACTGGAGTCAAACACCGTATATGCAGCACTGTCATTAACTAGTCCTAAACATCATGCTGTCTTCTAATTTGATGCACTTTGTTCCTGATTTTCTTCAATTTCTCTCTTTTAATTTGCATATCCTCTCTTAGTCCATTTTTTCCAGGATAGAGGTTGCATCGATCCTCTCTTTGTTTCTATGAATAAAATTCCAAAATGTCTTACATTACACTACCCCAAGTGTTTGGTGCAATTAAAGGAGCAGCATATTAAAGGGTAATACTCATGTAAACTGAAACACAAACTATGCAGATTTACAGATAATGCATTAATGCAGTGTATGTTTAATATGCTTCCATTATGGCTTTATGCACACACGCATACACACATACACACACAAACACACACACACACACACACACACATATACATGCTCTCTCTCTCTCTCTCTATATATATATATATATATATATATATATATATATATATATATATTATATATCATTTATGCATATGTGTATATATATATATATATATATATATATATATATATATGTATATAGCATACACACACACACACACACAAACACACACACACACGCTCACACACACACACACACACACACACACACACACACACACACACACACACACACACACACACACACACAAACAGAAAGAATTAAAACATGCATATTGAGGGAAACAAGACTTGTTCTGTCTGAAGTCATGATAATTAACTTTTCCAAACAGCTACAGAGACATATTGCTATTTGTGAATGGAGGTAGCATGCAGCATGCTATTATGTACAGTTGTAGAATGCTTTCTCTGCTAAGAACACAGCATACCTTTGGGGACAACGTACATGTATGGAAAATGTATCGTATGCCCAGATGTTTCCCACAACATGAATTATAGTGGAGGTACTGCCATAGTATTCTAACTGATGCAGTATATAAGGAGATGTCTGCCAGTACTGTACTGGGTCAGTTCATCCTATGTGACCAGCAATGTTGGCTGCCAGTCTTACTGTTCACATGCACTCTGTCTTCACATTTCTATGATGCAGGATTCGTTACTAGGGTGAGAGATGAGCAGAACCTCACAAGTGTATGGTCATACTGCAATCTGCTAATATGTTATAGCCTAAGCAGTACAGCAATATGTGTGCACAGTGCTAAACATTGCAACGCAAGGTGTAACAGAAATTGACATTGTTCATACATATTAGTAATGCAATTACTGTGCACATAAGGTACTGTAACAGTATTGGTGTATACCACTAGGAGGCAGCACTTGCAAATGCACTAATTAATATGTCATATGATTATAGTAGGCTTTGTCATACTGGAAGAATACAGTTATATATGAACTAAACAGGTATGATTAGCATATTGCCCAATCATCCAGGAGTACTTCTTGGATACTTGTAGGACAGTATATATGATTACATAAAAATACATCTGATATTCAGTGTACACCCAGTAGCAGCATATACAGGTAAAAATGAAATATATTCAACATGCATTACACTTGAGGAAAAAGTTTAGCTACCTCAAGTATAATGAATATTAAGGATCTTTTCCTTTCTTCATAAATGTACTGTGCTATCATTTATTAACAAGAAACCTGCAGCTAATGGAACAGGGTATCAAAGAATTGATGTATTTTCAAGCTCATTGTTATGTGCAGGGTGGAGATAAGTTGCTGAGACATTACTGGTAATGTTGTTTGACGTGCAATTTCCCCTAATGTGTGAAATCTGGAGGTACACTAACACTTATATTCCTCTGACTTTGCTGAATGCTGTCATTTTTTTTTAATTTTTTATTGAACATTTCAAAGCATATAATGCCATCATAACTCAAAAATACCAGAAACATTTTTCTTTTTTATGTTGACAACCCTTTTTGTACAATAATTAAAATAATAATAATAATAAATACCAAACTTTACATTCAATAACATTCCTCTTTTTATTTACATATTGCAACCTTTAAGTTTCAACACCATAATATTAATTCCCACTTTTCCTCCCTAGCACCCATCTCTGGGAGAGGCTACCACTCATTTAACTACAACTCCTGACAGTATATAGTCTAAAGAAACATGAAATATACATTCTGACACCCACCCAACTCCCTGGAAACTGACATAATCCGCTTATAAATATTATCACCTAGTATGCCTGATTTTTTTCCCATTCCTTCCTCATGGCTTCTGTACTTTTCTTATCCTCTGTGCTGCCAGTATATTCCTATATCTTCCGAAATTATTGACTGACCTTTACCATCTCTTCTCTCCAGCATATATGACTCTCCAACGTTTAGCTATAGGACTCCTTATGTATCCTCACAGATATAGTAACTGCATCTCCTTCTCTACTTAACCCCAAGAGTATGAACCTCAAACATTTTGGGACTCATTCTTCATACACTCTTTTCCATTCCCCTGTACAAAAATTCCATAAGTGTTTAACTGTCTGACACTGCCAAAACATATCTAGATTTCCTGACTCCTTCTGTATACATCTTCAACATTTCCCCAACCTTAACTTCCAACATCTCTGTAGCTGAATGGCAGTATTGAATCACCTCTGCAACCATTCTATATATATATATATATATATATATATATATATATATATTTATATGTATATATATATATATATATATATATATATATATATATATATATATACATTGATCTTAACTTCTCCAACTCCCGACCTTCTTATTGAGTCTTGACTAACCTTGCATATTTCTTTCCACATTTACATTCTTCATGAGCACTGATATGTATCATTTCATCCTGAATCAATTGCTTCATGCCAACTGTCACTAACCAGGCCTTAAAAGACAATTTCCAGTGCGCAAATTGTAACTATTCCACTGCCTTTAGGCTAAATCTTTACATCCTTTCCTCCCATCTTATAAATCTCTACCTGTATTCCAAATCATCTACCTTACTGAACGTTCACCTCCTCCATCTCTTCTTTTTCAGAAATTTAACTTTTACCTTGTATTTTAACTTTAGGGTTGTCCCATACAACTGTTCATCTGAACTCCCTAAATTTCTCACATCTATATCCTTTTAGTTTTCACAGCTTCAAAGTGCTCTTTACCTTAACATTTTACTACTCCTCACTTTTCTCCTCTTCCTCTTCCAGGTCTTCCTGTTGTTGGGGTTGGCAGAGGGGTTAAGGTGGTTTTGCACACATGAGGTACAGGGTTTAATTCTCATCTACTAGGGAAACTGGGTAGGCTTAAAATGGTCTCCTGGGGCCGCTAGCCTAGTACTTATCTAAGAATATGCAATACAGCACCATGCTGTTGTCCTCTCCACCGCACAATGGTCAGCCATCTAGGGACCCTCCCTGAGAACTACAGACCTTTAAATCTCACAGTGTCCTCTGTAAAGCCATGGAAAGAATTATCATGGAAATTATAAAAAATGGCATATGGAACCTCCAGCCACAGGACCCATCCCAATTTGGTTTCATCAGTGGCAGGTCATGATTCCTCAGTATGTTGTCTAATCCTGTTGGACTTCTTTGAGAGGTTCACCAAAGCATTGGATGAGGGCAAACTGATTCACACTGCCTACTCTGAGCTGGCAAAGGCATTTGACACATTACCCACTTGGACATTGTTGACAAACCCAACAGGTTAGGTATTAACTCTAATGTCACCCGGTAGGGAAGCTAGACTTGGGGAGCTCACTTTTACAAAGAGATGGCTCACAGGCCGAGTCCCTCAGGAATGATCCTTGTACTTTTCCTGTTTGCAATTTTTTCTCTGTAGTCCATCAGGGTGGACAGCCTCTGACTTACAAAATTTGCAGATGACTGCAAATTAGGAGCAGTCATAGAATGCCCCACTGACAATAATGTTCTCCAGGAAGGGCTGACACAGACAAATAATTTGTGTCAGAGCCAGGGACTAAAATTAGATGCCAAGACTTGCATAATAGTATTCTATAGAAAGTTATCTACCCCTGGTAAATATCATATTGACAACACGCCCCTAAGACTCAAACCATTAGTTGTGGACTTGGGGACACACATAGACAGTAATCTTGCCTTTGATAATCACATGTATACAGTAGTGAAAAAATAATTCTATGTTGTGCAACTTGTAAATAAAAGTATGGCAGCTAAGTCCAATGAGGTCATTGTTCCACTGTATTCAGCATTCATTAGACCTGCGATTGAGCATAATGCCCCATTTGGTAAGTACCTAACCAGGCACATCCAACATTTGGAATGTCCACAGAGATTCCTCACTAAACAATACAGGGCATAAGTAATATGCCCTGTGCAGAATGCCTCAAAGCCCTATCCTTGTAGTATGTCTCCTACAGGCTGCTGAGGGGAGAGCTACACCTGGATACATGGACTACCTGCATATCTGCAAAACAAACAGCACCAAAATTACCTGTTCTAATCATTTAAACTTTGCCTGTTTTTTTTTCTCTTCAGTATTTGAGTTTTTACATCTGTTTCCCTCTTTTGTATTTCTGACCACATTATCTTATCCATCTCCTTATTCTATTCTTTTCAATTAAGACTCCAACTGCATCAGCTCAGTACTCTCTTGTCTTCCCCAAAATCCAGGTATATTTAACAGCTTCCCACCTAATCTCCTTTTTCTACTGTATCAGGTGCAGGCCCTAGTCTCCTCTCTTCACCATTCCACAACCAGAGTTTCCATCCAACATCTTTCCACCTCTTCCTGGTCCTTCGCCTTAACGTGCAGCCTCACTAAAACATGATACAGCATATTTCTTTCCCAATTTCCACTTTCCTAACCACCCAGATTATATCCCCTCTAAACATAAAACCTATCCAATTTCCTTGTCTCTTTCATTTGTGCATCCTCCTCCATATATCCCCATCTATCATTCATCCATCCCTTCATCACTTCCTAAGCTTTTCTCCATATTTCCATACTTTCTATCCCATAGGGCATCTACAGTCACATTGAAATCCAACTATTTCAAATTCTTCCCCCAAGTAGTTCTGTGACATTCCTTGTAAACTGAGTGTCTTCATTTGAACTGTAAATATTGCATCTTCCATTTCATCCTAAAAGTTTCTAACCTAATACTCGCCAGCCCCCATATGACTCATCCTAGACATTAGAAACTTTTGCTCTTAAATTTTTTCTCACTAGAATCTTTACATCACTTCCTTCCATCTTTCACTGTACTACATCTGGCAATAAACCATTGTCTCCCTGTCTTCTGTGCTTGCCTTTCCTTAAGCTTTGCTTATTGAAGGAAAAGCACATCTCCATTTCTCTATGCAATCGCTTAATTCTACTTTCTCTTTTCAACAGATGTCCATTTCCCAGCTACATTTTATGTAGACTCTGTCAGCAATCTCTCCCATAAAGCCCTTTTGCCCCCCAGACACTACTCCAATTAGAGGTTTGCCACTCATCTCCTCATCTCAGGCTGAATTGATCCATATTCTTTGACCCTGGGTCTGTACCAAGCAGACCAAGCCTCCTCAGCACTCAAGGTGAGTTCTCCTTACATTCTACAGAGAGGCATGTTCTGCACATCTTCTTGGTTCACAACTAAAATTCCCAGACATGAGTTCTTACTCTTCCAAGCATTCAGTACTCTCCCCCTCTGGCCTCCACAATTTCAGTATGTAACATACATTATCCTATGCCACCTACACCTATTTCATGTGCTACCAGACTTCCATGAGTTGTACTTGAAAATATCAAATATTAAGGCTGGTGCAGACCTATAAACAACTTAATAAACAGTTAAAGAGTAGATTAAAAGTTGCACCTCTACATCAAGCCTATATATAAATACATTGCAAATTGTTTGCACTCTTGCTAGAACCATAAACTACATTCTCATCAAGATGCAGTCCAACATGTGCATAGCCTAATATAAAAGTGTGAGTAATGCTCACTTTCTTATACAAACAGAGCACCAGGTCTCTCCCCAGTACATGACAAAGGAGAATTCCACACTGTTCACACTTATTGATCAGCCAACATATACTTCACATTAATGGCCAGATTTCACAGTGTGTCTCTCAAGTGAGTGAAAGGTGGCCATTTAATTGTACTCGTTTTCTTACTGAATGAATGAATTAATTAAAATTATCAATTTATTTAGTTATTTATTCATTGATTAGCATTTGTTAATTGGTATAGTTTGTCTGGGAAAAATAATCAAAGGCCTGGGGAGAAATCCTTCACAAGCAGATTACAAATATGATATGAATTATGAAGAAAAGAGGTTGATAGCACAGTTACAGTGCTTAAAAACATCAGAAACTGCATAGGTCAAAGACAACTTTACCTTTCAGATTTGGAAAACAAATGTACCATTACAGCCATTTTTCTGTCGCACTTAGTTATTTCTAGTTTGCTCCAAATTCTGTACTATCACTTTAACAGAGATAACTGTATATAGATAAAGAAAAAGCTTTTTTTTTTATTTAGTGGTTGTTGATTGCACCTTGGCTCTATACAATTGTCACAGTTAAAGTGACACACCAACCCCATGTACAAAAAAAGGTAAAAGGGTTGTGGATGCCTGGATGGATGGTTATTAATTGTAACATATAGATGGATGCATGGTTGTTTATGGTATCATATCAACAAATGTTGGTTGCACTGTATGAAGAAGACATCATACATATGCATTGTATATGGAACTGATATGTCAGACTTACATTTTCTTTTTTTACATATTTTTTTGATAACAAGACAGATCAGCTCAATCATGATCCAGGAACAAGTAGACAAATGTACAAAGTCAAACAGATGCTTACAAATAAAACATAAACATAACCATATGTAAACACGGATCTACTTTGATTCACTGAAAACTCATTTCACTGAATTTCAATTCAGCCTCAAAAAATCGCTGAAAGCTCAAATCACTGAAAACTCATTTCACTGAATCACATTTCACTGAATGTAAGTACTGTTGGGCAAATAAAACCTCTATGCCCCTTTTCCCCTTTGTAGTGTGATCCTGGAGTAAGTATATATAGTTGAGGGAGGTGGGGGGGGGGGGCAGAGCCTACTTAGCTTTTATATTTATGAATCTCATTTCACAGAAAGCTAACAATATAAAACCAAAAGTAGGTGGGGGCTATGCCTCCACACCCCCCAATGTGGGAGGCCATGCCCTCCACACCACCCCTAACTATATATACTAACTCCAAGATTGCACTACAATGGGGAAAAGGGCATATACATTGTATTTGCCAACAGTACTAACATTCAGTGAAATGTGATTCAATGAAATGAGTTTTCAGTGATTTGAGCTTTCAGTGATTTGGTGTAAGTGTTTTGAAATTTAGGAAAATTAGTTTTCAGTGAATCAAAGTAGACCCGTATACACACACACACACACACACACACACACACACACACACACACACACACGCACACACACGCACACACACGCACACACACGCACACACACGCACACACGCACACACATGCACACATGCACATACGCACACAGACACACACGCACATATGCACACACGCACACACACACACACTCACGCACACACATGCACACACACACACACACACACACACACACACACACACACACACACACACACACACACACACACACACACATGCACACACATGCACACACACACACACACACACACACACACACACACACACACACACACACACACACACACACACACACACACACTCATGAAATGCAGGTAACTAACAGGAATGTCTTTCTGTGGTTAATTGAAATTGTGGATACATTATACAAGCAGATATTAAGCAGCTTGATATACAAATGAAAGCATTGTAATTTTCATAGTTATACAACCATAGGAAGATGTCACCCTCTCCCTTCAAGAAAGCTTGCATAGCCAGTGTCCTTAAAGCAGTCATGTGATATATATGATGATCTTCAGTTGTCTTCCAACTGCATCTCTGTTGCAGTCGATTTAAGGTGCCTTTTGTTGACAGATCATAGCAAGGATTTTCTGTGTGAAAAAGTTTTTAAAAGATATACCTTTAAGTGTAGCACCTATTTTCCAGAAAGTGCAGAGCTGATTGAGAGCTAATCGAGTCATCTTGTTTGAGCATTCACAGAGAACTGCTACAATTTGAGAGTGAATGAGAGACAGCAGTGTTCAGAAACCCTGATGTAATTTTTTTCTGAGGTAGGGCTTGAAAGGCAATGAAGTGGTATGGTTGAGAGAGTACCTCATTTGGAGACCTATGCTGTTTCAGAAACCACACAGATAAGGTGTTCGCAGCAGGTCTAATGTGTGAAAATACCTTGTTTTTATGTCATTGACTTTCACATTTCCTTTTGCTCAGTTATATTTCTTTTAATAAACTTGTCCTGCCTGTTCATTTTTACCCTGATTTGCTGATGCTTCTCTTCCCAACTTTTTCAAGTAAAACAAACCTTTCTTTCATCTGCTGATCAGTGAAGCCTATGGTGTTGTAGCAAATTTGATGGATGTTAAATTGTGCAATAGTTTCAGATTTCCATATGATTTTAGTGAGTCATTCAAACTGAAACATTTTTGTGATTAAAGACCACTCCGTAGCTTGGTTGTTGTCTGAACTACTATTCATGATTCTGTGACTGTGGTTATCAACTACAAGAAGTTGCATCCTTGATGTCCAAAGAAACTTCAGAGTTCATCCTGCTGTCCTAAATGCAGCTAAAGACAACATTACTCTGTATTATGAAGAAAGTTTTGAGCATAATCTGATAACCACCATTTAGTTTTACTTGTTTTAAACATCATATGAAATTATCTTATGTGCCTTATACAAATGGAAGTTACAAGAATACTGGAACAACTCTTCCATTTCCAAGCAAAGTGAATTTCACTCATTATAAACAGTGAAGACACACTTTCTTTAACTGATTAAATTCTACTCTCCAAGCTATAAGAATAAACTGTAAAGGTAATTTCATTATTAACAAAGCTGTCCTGGAGATGGCACTGCATGCCCCAAGCTTAAGGGATCAACTACAACCCAATGCAATATCAGTGTTGCATCTTGGTCTTTGTTTTTATTTCCTATGTGATTTAGAGACTTTTTTTCTTTGTCTTTTGGTTCAGTGCTTGGGAGGTTTGGAGGGTGGCCTAATGGTTAAGGTATTTGTCTTATACACACAAGGTGCAGGGTTTGAGTTTCTCAAGGGATAATTGGCTAGGCTTGCTAGCATAGTACTAATCTATGAACCTATGGCTTAAAGCTCATCACCCTTTTGGTAGTCTGGATATATAAGCAAATACACTGATGTAAATGTCCTTTATGGATTTTCCAGGCAAATGGCACTACTACTACTAAGGACCAAGACCATGTATATAGTATTACGGTTTGCATTACCCAGTTGCTAGTCTTGGAGCTCAATTTTTTATTATTTTAGTTGCAGGACAGGTTAGGTACAGTCCGACTGCAAAATGACTGCCGTGGCAAGCTTATTGCAGCTGGGTAATGTAAACCATAATACTATACGCATAGCCTTGTTTCATTGTAGTAATGTTTGCCTGGAAAACCATAAAGGACATCTACATTAGCCTACTTAATTATATTCAAACTACCAAAGAGGTAATGAGCTTGAAGCTGTAATGGTAATGAGCTTTAAGCCATGATAAATCCATTTACATATAAGGTATGATAGTAAAGTGACAAAACCATGCTTTAGCCATAGAATGCTATACAACTGAATAATTTGGTCTTCAGCCTAGAGTTCTGTTTAAGGTATTCTCTATGCTTGTTAGCTACTTTAGTAATCTGTAGTTCAAGTGAGTGGCATTTTTTTAATTATTGTTTGGGGTGTGAAGCAAGGGTCTTTGTAGTTTTATTCCATTTTTGTTGAACAGAAGGTCCTCATGCACAGTGAGAAAAGTATATACAGTTAGTTACAGGTTCAGCTATCCGTGGTTGTCAATCTTTTCTCATTGTAGAATGTCAATGATTTTCCTTCACATTTTTTTGCTCTTTTGCTTGAAATATTTGTGGTTTTCTGATAAGTCACTGAGGTTTGTAGTCACTAAATAATGCCAGTTATTTTCATTTCAGACTTCATTGTTCAGAAAATGTATGCTAATGCAACGTATGTCATTCTCATAACTTTCTAAGTACATTAGAGCAACATTTAAAATCTGCCCCTCATTTTGCCCATAATTGTTGTGCATATTCTACGTTATTGTTTATTAAAGATTTTGTTTAAACCTCTTCACAGTGAATCTATGGAAAACCCAGTTATTACTAGCAAAGTTTTTCAATGTAGAGAATATTATTTATTTTTAAATAAAAAATTCTTAAGAGCTGTCCTTCCAAATGAGACATACCTTAGCTAAAACAGGTATGATGATGTTATTAATTTTCAAATACATCCTTATTCTAATCAGGTTGATGGAGGAGTCAGTGTCTGACCTGGCACTCAGAAGAAAGAAAAATAGAGAGCGAGCTAAATGGACAAACATACTGGCAAGCATTTTGCATATTTATCTTTTGCTGAATGCACCTGATGTTTGCCCCATATTTTTGTAAACTAAGCTTCTATCAAGTAGCAAAAGCTTATTTGTATACCTTATAGTATGTCTTACTTCTTTATGTTGTACTGATTCTGTTCAGATTTTTTACGTATATTGAAATGGTATGATACTGCTGTTACTTATCTCATAAAATGACTGATAGTTATCTCATCCATTTCTGCAGTTATACTAATTTTGAGAATTTTACTCATATGATCTCTCATTGTTTTGCATATCTACTAGCACACCAACCCTGTTTAGAAAATAAATAACTTACAGTCACAGTCAATAATGCCAGACATTATCGTTTTAAACTTTTTATTTTTCAGGGAATGTATGCTGATGCAGAGCCAGTTACTCAGCAAATTAGAGTGATATTTAACAACTGTTCATGTTTTGGGGCTTTTGTCCCTATTATTTTCTTCAGCAAACAAGTTGAGACATATGGATTTGGGAGGAAACAGGATTAATCAAGGAAAAAGAAACTGCACAGCCTCCCAACTGGGAACCAAACTGAGAAATTAAGGTATGAGGCAACACATCCTACCTACACCTCTTACCTCGGTGTCACTGTAATATCAGTACGACAAGGTCGTTGTTAATATGATTATCTGTTGCATATTCTTTATTATACTACAGACTTTTTTTGAGTGTCACTACTTGATTGATTAAGGATTAAGTAACTAGATTATTAGTCCTGTCTATTTTTCCCACCAATATTTAGTTAATAGTCTTTTTTTCTCATCAGGAGCAGGTCTGGGCTGGTTTTCTCTGACCAAGGCAGCAGAATAATATTTATTTTTATTTATTTATTTCATTTGTTTACCAGGAGATGTCTGACTGGGCCAAAGGCCCTTTTTCAGCGGAGACCCAGGGGGAAAAGATCCATACATACAAAGTGACAAAACTGAACAATCAGATTGAACACACATTAATTAGATTAACATTGTACAAAGCAAAGAAAAGCAAGAAGTAAATAGAAACGTAATTAAGTACATAGCAATAATTACAATAATTAATACAATTGGCACTGCCAGTGATGAAAGTTAAACAGCATGAAGCAGCACTAATAGTGAGAACAGTGAGATAGAGTCTGACAAGAGAGGGCAAAAGGATTCTCCATAACTTTTATCTGACAAAGCGGTATCAGTGTTTATTTTGCTAGATGAAACTGATTACTGAACTAAGTTAGCTTACACCAGTAAATAACTGTAGCTGTGAGAAAGAGCTAGTTTAGGTTGAAAGTAAGGGAGAAGAAGGCGGTCTACCCTGGAGTAAGGCAGGAGCAGAGCCAGTGTTTTACTAGATGTTCTTTAAGGAGGTCTTTGAAATCATGAGTGCCGCGGGGTTTTTAGCTATAGTTTGAGGAAGGGTGTTCTAGGGTTTGACAATTTTATAGGAGTAAAGGGTAGAGCCTTGTGTGTTGTGGGGTTGAGTAATCTTTAACCTAAGTTTATTTGTGAATCTTAGTGCTCTAGGATTGCTGTTGGGTTGGATTAGGTTGGTGAGAGCACAGTTATTTGGTTTGTAAATTATTTTGTGGGCTATGGACAGTGGATTTAATGTTAGCAGGTTTGGGAGTTCTAACCATTTTAGTTGTGAGAGTATTGAGCAGTGGTGGGTTATGTAGGGGTGGCCTGTGGCAAATTTAGGAATTTTTGTTGTAGCAGGATTTTAGATTATTTAGGTCTGATTTACAAATGTTTGTAAATACTTGGGAGCCATAGAGGAGGGTGGAGAGTAGTTGTGTGTGGGCAGTGGCTAATCTGGCACTTTCTGTAAGGAAAGGTTTAATTCTATATAGGGTGCCTAGTTTGGAGTGGACTTTTTTGATGGAGAGGGATATGTGGGAATTGAACCTTAGTTTTCATCAGTTGTGACACCTAGAAGTTTAGTTTGGTTAGTGGGCACTATTTTGGTTCCATTTGAGGAAAGAATTGAAATTGGGTCAGACATGTTTTTGGTTTGTTATAATTAAAAGCAACTTGGTTTTGTATGGGTTTAGTTCGAATTGATGGTTATTGAGGTAGTTTTCTATATATTGGAAAGATTTTTGCATTTTTGTTTGCAATTCTTGTGGGGTGGGGGCTGTGCAGATTACTGTAGAGTCATAGATGTACTAGACAATAGAGGCTAGTTGGGTTGCAGAGCTGAGGTTGTTGGTAAAAATAGTAAAGAGAAGGGGGCCTAGTATGGATCCTTGGGGTACACCAGCAGTTATGGGTAGAAGGGGGGACGGGTGTTATCTCATTTGATGGCTTGCTGTTGGTTAGAGAAATAACTATGGAACCAGGAAAGAGCAGATGTGTTGAGGCCATGGGGTGAGAGTTTATTTAGTAGGATTTGGTGGGAGATGGTGTCAAAGGCTTTTGACATGTCCAGAAATATGTATGAGACCAATTGGCCTCTGTTTATGAAATCTTGTATGGTGTTTGTAAAAGACAGTAAGGCTGTGCTGGTACTGTGTTTAGGCTGAAAACCGTGTTGTGTAGGGGAGAGGACGTTGTGATTAAGGAGGTAGATGAGAAGCTGGAAGCGGATGCATTTTTATAAAAGTTTGGCTAGAGGGGAGAGGATGGGTATTAGATGGTAGTTGGTTATGTCCTTAGAGGGGCCACCTTTGTGTAGGGAGATGATATGAGATATTTTCCATAGATAGGGGACATATTGTTCAGAGACTGAGTGGTTAATGAGGACTGATATGGAATAGGCAATTGAGGGTGCAGCAATTTTAAGGAATTTGTTAGGTAGTAGAGCAGCAGCTAGATAGCAGGATCTAAGTTTGGAGAGGAGTGATTTTATGTAGCTAGTTTGGATAGAGTTGAAAGAGAAAGGGGTGGTGGAGTCAGAACAGGGGAGGATACAGTGAAAGGCTGATTAGTCAGATTACCAAGAAGTGATGTGATTGAGTTAATGAAGTGGGTATTAAATTGTGTGGCTATTGGGACATTCACTTTGGTGGTGGCAGGTGGGAAATTTTTGGGAGTTGTATTGGTAAGATAGTTGATTTGAAAGGAAGTATCTTTGTTTGCCTGGTTTTATCTGTCTTTTAGTCTGGTTTAGGAGCTGTTGGTATGTTGTCAGGTTTCTTTTATTTTTGGTGGTGTGATAAGTTGATTCACTTTGGCGGTGGCAGGTGGGAAATTTTTGGGGGTTGTATTGGTAAGATAGTTGATTTGAAAGGAAGTATCTTTGTTTGCCTGGTTTTATCTGTCATTTAGTCTGGTTTTGGAGCTGTTGGTATGTTGTCAGGTTTCTTTTATTTTTGGTGGTGTGATAAGTTGATTATGCCCTGTTTCTTTGCTTCAGCAGTGCTATGGAATCTTTAGTTAGCCAAGGTAGTTGCCTAGATGTAGCTTTTATTTTTCTAGTGGGTGCTAGGTTAAGTATTTTGAGGAAGGTATTGTTGAAGTAAAGGACTGCCTGATCAAGAGGGAGGTTTTTAAGAGGTGATCGGTTACATTTCTGAAGTGGAGGTGTGGAGGTGGAGACATTTTTCTTGTTACAGATATATATATATATATATATATATATATATATATATATATATATATATATATATATATATTGGTTTGTGTCTGAGCTTGTTTTCTATACAGAAAGGTAGATGAGTGGTCACTGAGAGAGTCTGGAAGGCATCCTGCTAAGTAAACTAGATTGGGATAGTCAGTATCCAATCTAGAGTGGACTGTTTTTTTGAGTGTTTATCTACCCTGGTGGGACTTGATATGGTTTGGGTGAAATCGAAGAGGTTTAGGAAATTGGAAGGGTAGTTGGAATTACAGGAGTGCTGATCTAGGTTGAAATCTCCTAGTATAATGGTTTCCTGGCTAAAGGTAGATGAATATTTTCAATTATGGGTAGGTTATTTCCAGGGGGAGATAGGTGGTAATGATAATAATAATTTTGCTAGGGTTTATGACCAGTCAAATAGTGAGGATTTCAGTGTTGGGTAGGTCAGGAAGGGCACAGTTTAATAGTTCCAGTTTGAGTGTGTCTTTAAACATAGTGGCAACACCACTGCCTCTTTTATTTGGTCTGTCTAATCTAATTATGTTGTAACCATTTGTAATTATTTCCTTGTCGTTGATGTGAGGCTTTAACCAGGTTTCTGTTATTGCTGCTTTGTCTGGTAATTAGGTGTTGAGGGTTGCATGGAAGTCAGAGATTTTGTTTACAATACTGCAGACGGTAATGTTTATAAAGACTAGGTCTGAGGTGTTAGTTTTTGGAAGTGGGGGGATGGGGTGGTGGTTGGTAATATGTTGGCTAGGAGCTTGTATAGGGCTGAGAGGGGACATGGCTGGGGAAGGAGGGGTGTGGGAGTGGGACCAGGGTTGGGGTGAATGTCTGCCTGGAGTTTAATTTTTGTCATATTATATAGAATGAGTTTTTTTTATTTTATTAGTAAGTTTTACATATCTGACAGTTGAAGGATATGTACAGTAAGTGGGAAGATGTTTGAAAGTTAGGAGGAGAAAGGTACATGTGTTGTAGAGGTGTGGCTAATGGCATTGTATGTGTGAATGTGGTTGGTGTAGTGTAGAGGGAGAGTAGGTGTGAGTTGATGATTGATGGTGCATGAATGTAGGGAGATGGAGCTAAGCAAGAGGTATAGAAGGTGGAGTAGAATGGTATTGGATAGGAAGGAGATGAATGGTGACATAGTAATGGGTTGAGTAGGTGAGGTGTTTTGGGAGAGGGGGAGGAGATTGAGGCAGGCTGAGGATTGGTTGGGGGTAGAAGGGGTAGGGTTAGGTAAGGTATAAACCTAATGGAAGTGGGGGTGGGTGGGAATGGGGGTAGGACAGGGGAGTGAAGGGAGCCCGAGTGCAGTGAGGGCGAGTGGAGCAGGGCTAGCCCCAGTTCAAATGCATGCCAACAGAGGCTATCAACCATTCTGGCCTGGTTGTGACATGATATTTGCACATCTAAGGTAGTAAAGTGTGTTAACCAATGCAGACTATAATTTAAAATGTGCAGTAACTAATGCTTACTTTTGAGGAAAGTTCTGTTGCTGCAACTTTTTGTATTTCTGACTCAAATTGCCATTAGTAGTAGGCAAGTTAGTCCAGAAAGTCTAGCAATGGTTATACATTAACTTTTTAGCATTACCAACTCCCAAAATTTGGTTAGGGCTAGGCTAGAAATTAACCTTCTATCCAGAGGGGATGTTGGGCATTTGTAATTTGCTGCTAGGGGCTGCGTGGGATTGATTCGGCAACTAGAACAGAAGAAGTGGGTGTATGTTAGAGAAAAAAGATAATTGAATGGGTAGGGGGACTGAAGGATAACCTACAGGGCATCCTTGGCAGCGTCCTCACCCAAGAATTTACAACAGAGAATAGCGACTAAAGGAATGCTTTAAGTACAGGCACATACTTAGATTGCAATGTCACCTCTCTGTTTCATGAGGTTTTAGCACTAGACGGAGATCCTGGGTTAAACAGTTGTCCAGATTGCATGTTGCACTATTGAACTTTGAGGGGATACATCTGCCAACTCCCCACATCTTATGTCCGTCAACTGTTCAGGTTCCAGTTGCTCTGTACTTTGTTTCTGTTAGAACATTTGTATTGCTGACAGGCAGGAAGCTGTGCTAACTAACACTCATACTGATTACCATTACCTTCTATTTAACTTTTTTTTTATTTCTGTTCCATGTTCCAATTGGGTGTTGCTTACATGTTGCAACAAAACAAAACAGTTTCCATATAAATCATTATTTACTTTCCAAAAATGACTTAAGAATTTTACTGTGGCTAATATCACCTTCTGTGGGACTCTTACCTAGGTTATAACAATGCATATGACAGCTATGCCATGGAAGGGGATTGTGAGTTGGCGTGGGCTCATAGGTTCAAAGATTAGCACTAGGCTAACTACCCTTGTAGGCCGTTTTAAGCCTAGCAAATTACCCCATGTGAGAATCAAACCCTGTACCTTGTGTCTATAAGGTGAACACCTTAAACATCATGCCAGCCTCCAAAGAAGGACAGGCTAGCTGTCTTTGTGGACTATTTAATTCTAGCCAGTTTTCCTTAGTGAGAATCAAACCCTGTATCTTTTGTCTATGAGGTAAGCATCTTAACCATTACTCCAACCTTCATCAGAGACAATTGGGCAACCAATCTTCTCTTCCAGGCATGCATTGAAAATACTTGCACTATCTCTGCATGTTTTGTGTACTACACAAGAATTAACTTTTTCTACTACCACATGCAAAACAGCATAATGTGTAACTGAATGTAAATTGCTGTCTTTTCACTTATGATGTCAGAGCTTCTTAAGGTGATCTTTTCAGACCCATCAAACCCAGTGTTCCACTTTTCTACTCCCATCCTGCTAGTCAGCTAACCAGACTGTACCCACCCTTTTGCAGATTTCTGGATCTGCCACAGTCAACAGATTGTTTTCAGTATCTAACACACAAATGGAATAAAAAGTATTGTGTACCTTTTTCTGAATATTGCCTGCTGCTTACTGCTTTCTGTAACCAGGATGTTATCTGCATATGTGACTACATTAAGATTGGGGAGTTGTAATATAAGGTCATTTATGAAAAGAGAGGGGAGAAGGGGGTCCAGTACTGATCCTTATGGTACTCCAGTATTAACACTACCAAATTCAGAGAGTAGCCCATTAGCAAGTACTTGAAGAGGGTCTATTATTTAGGTAGTTTTGAAACCTGGAATTCATATTATCAACAAAGTTGCATTTAGGACAAAATAGGAGCTATCTGGGACTAATTACATTCTGTGTATAGTCTTGTCACTTGCTTCTGTCTGAGGTATGTGGCAGGCTTACTTTACAGAATCAGATAAATGACAATATTAGTGCAATCCTAATGAAATCATCCTTCCAATGTTTTACCAGTAGGCATACTACCTTCAGTAACCCAGATAAAGTTAATCTGGATATTATCAGTGTTGAGATATTTATTATTATTGACTCCTATATTTATGAAAATATACTTGTAAACCACAAATAGGCAGGTAAATTAAAAAAACATGTTTTTAAAATCATAAGAATTATAACATATACAGCAAAAAAGGTTATATTACTTAGCGTTCAGAATTGCATTAGTCATAAAGCAAGTCCAGTATGCCATAAGTCTGAGAGTGGGTCAGATTCTAAAAGGACTTAGTCATGGAGTTAAATATTATACCAAGTAGCTACTCCATCTCCGAGACCAAAATTTAAGGCTCTGTCAGTCCCATTTTAGCAAATCATAAAAAAAAAAAAAAAAAAAACACAATCTCCCAGAATGGTACTGCAATAGTAGTATATTTTAAAATAATTAAATGTAAAATAAAAATAGCTGTGACATTGTAAATATATCAAATGCTAAGTAAACTAATTATAATGTATTGGTTAAGCGATTTTGTGTGAACATCAAGGACTTTCAGAACCACAATATGTCACACCACCTGCTCACTTATAATGGCAGCTATTAAAGAAACATGTAACTTAAAAATACAAATAAAATATATTTAAAAAATATATGTATGTTGAAATTTATGTAGAAACAATGCTTAAAAACTGTCCAAAAGAAATCATTAACAAAAAATGCTATCATTTAAACTTGATGCAAACCACTGTGGGTTGTCAAACCATGCAGTATTGGTGAAAATAATTGAGCTCTCTGTGTCTGGTATAAGCAGAACTATCATCCAGAAGATGTGGTACCTTTAAAAGCTTTAAGAGCTTTAAAAGCTTTAAGACAGCTTGCACTGCTGCACAAATATCAGCTGAAATTAAAATAAACAAAACTACCTGTGCTTGTTTAGATACACACAAACACGTGCATACACACACCTAATGTGTGTTGTTTGGTAATATGAGGCAAATTCTCAGTTTGAATCGTGCCGTCATTTGCAGACTATAAACAAACTGCTTCATGAGTTACAAAACCTTATGATTTACCCCAGGATTCATTAAGCCATGCACAATGTGCAGGAATAGTGCAGGAGCTGCTGCACGCAATATGTCCGCCGACCGATGCAGCAAAGGGCTCCTGGGACGTGCACGAGTGCTCCTACACTATTCCTACATGGACACCACTGCTTTATGCTAATTACCTCATTTGCTGGTAAAAAGCATGCAAATGAGGTAAATTAGTGATTTAGCAAGCAGGCAGGTGTCTGTGCAGGAATAGTGTAACCTGCAGAAATGTATTCAGTTACTAGCTGAATCGATTTCTGCAAATAAGAAAACGGAGGCATGACAGCCTCAAATAAAGCATGTATTCCATTCATTAGACATGTCAATGGCCAAATATATGGCCATTGGCATGAAAAATAGTTAAAATTTTGTAAAATAAAACTTTTTTTTTTGGCTGATGCCGGCCATTTAAGCATAGGGCAGCGGCGCGCAAATGGGATCATGCCAAAAATAAAAAAAAGGGGGGGAATCAATTTTGAGAGAAATCTGCATTTTGCTATTATAGTCAATGGCATGCAGAATGAAAACAATACAAGGGAATAGTGGTTGCTAAGGTGAAAGGCTCACTGTAAGTGTCATAACTCAGGAGTAAGGCAGTGATGTATGCAAATTAGTTGATTTATACTGAATCACAAATTTCTTCTAAGTGTCAGACTGCACCTAACTGTGTAGGTGCTCCAACACCATAGTGTAGACAGGAGGACCAGCTAACATGAAAAGGGGGTGCATCATGATTGCTGTAAGTACATTGGAGCTCGGTGGCCCATGTTTGCCCTTAGCTAAGCACAGCTAAGGCAGGGGGTGTGTCTGAGGCTGTATTTCCCTATTCCATGAAACACAGACCGTGTTCACATCTAGGAAAGGCTAGTTCTGCTTAAAACTGTTTAGTTTAGCTAAGTGGGTGTGTGCAGCGTGTACCAGGCCTAAAAAAAAAACACAGGAGATAGCAGAACTGTTCACATTTGAGCACCAGGAATGCTCGGCATACATCAGGGCTTAAATAGGGAGGAAATGGGAAGGGGAAACTGAAGAGAACAAGCATAGCTGGCAGGTGGAATGTATCAGAATCAGCCAATTACACAGGCAGCAGCCCAGCACCCTACTATAAACTATGCAAACACCTTTCAGTCTGTTTTTTTTTCCCACAAAATCTACACCACTGGTGTACAAGTTTGGGAGAATTTTAAACTAACAAATCTAACAAAACATGTTAGGAGCTGCTGCTGCTTTGATCTATCAGTATGTGCTAGAGACTGAGAGTGGTGAGGAGGAATATGCTGGCAACCAACTCAGACCGAGGAGGAGGAGAAGAGTGTTCAGACCCAGGGTAACCTACCATGGGCTACATGATCTGGAGATAGTAGAGTAATACAGGATGGACAGGGACATACTTTAGCAACTTGTTGAGCTCTGCCAGCCCCACCTCAGAGCTAGAATAAACAGAGGGGAATCCATCCCAGTGGATACCAAGGTATGTGTAACATTAAGAATACTAGCTACAGGTACTTTCCAAAGACCAACTGGGGATATCATAGGTGTCTTACAGGTATCTGCATCCAGGATACTCCACCAGTTCCTGGATGCCATGCAAACACATGCCGCTGAGCACATTTACTTCCCCAGCACCCATGAGGAGAGGACCAGCAATATCTGTCTCTTCCACCATGTAGCAGATTATCCAGAAGTACTGGGTGCCATAGACTGCACAGACAATCCACATCAAAGCACCACTCAGTGAATGGGGTAAGGTCTACATAAACCGCAAGGGGTCCCCTCCATCAACTGCCAGGTCATGTGCGATGCCCAGGGCAATATCATTAACATGTGTGCTGGCAGCCCTGGAAGCTATCACAACTCCCACATCTGGCATTCATTACAGCTGCAACTGGGGATTGCCAGTGGGGACATCCCTTATAGCCAGCTAGTGGGGGATGCTGACTATGCACTGGAGCCATGGCTAATGACACCCTTCAGAAACGCACACACACCCACACAAGAACTTCATAATGAGGGACACACACAAACCAGGATCATTATAGAGCATGTGTTTGGGATGCTCAAGTAACAGTTCCGCTGCCTTGACATATCCGGTTGAGCCTTGCAGAACTCTCCAGCCACATGTTCACACATGTTCATAGTATGTGCCATGCTACATAATATGATCCTGTGGAAACAGCTGCAGCAGGAACAAAATGGGGAAGGGCCACACAGCCCCTGACCATTGCCAAGGCCTCCACAGGCACAGAGTGACTCAGAGGAGGAACATCCTGAGCCTGCCCCTGTAAACAGACAGAGGCATGCCCAGTATGCCCAGTATGCCCTGGACTTGGCAAAGAGGCAACACATAGCACATACACTGACACTGTAGGGCCCCAGGGACTGATCCCTCTCTCTCTGACTTGCATACACAGTAAAATGGATGCCAAACATCACACCCCTCTATACCTTACCATGTATAGGCAGTGTACTGCATGCATCCGACATAGTCAGCCTTCAAGCACCATCCTTACAACAGCTGGAGGTACAAAGTAAGCCAGGCTCTGTAACAAAATAAATGAATGGAGTGGAATTTTATGATAGCATATCTATGGCATTGACCAAGCATGCAAGAGAATGGGATGGCTAACTGGGATAGCAGCAGACAGCTGACAGCTCTGTGGGACAGCAGGAAGTGTATCCCAGTACTGTCCTAACCATACCATGCAATATCACCCTATTTGACAAATACCACTGCAGTATATGTGGTGAGCCAAATAACTGGGGGGGAGGGGCGGCACAGGTCACATGCATGGATGTCAAAGTGGGGGTCCCATACACACCACCAGCCTCACCCAGCAGATCAGCTGTAGAAAACCATACAGAAATGCCTGGCAAAAGCCCTATATATCCATGAAATCCCCACCCACAGACTTTTACACAGTGATATAACAGAAGGTCTGGCCGTGGCAGTATGGCTTTGAAAGGTAAGACATCTGAAACTACAAATGTCTATGCCAGAACAATCTGACCTGTGGTCGATACTGTTATGCCTGTAGTATGAAAGATAGGGCACACCATTATGCTAAATGAGACCAACATGTTAAGCAAATATCAGCACAGTCTATGCAGATGTGTATCATATACAGATGTGTCACACCCCATAGTCCCATAGAAATGCAGTAACATGTTCCTAGCCTTAAGCAGCATCCAGCTGTCACCCAGAGTAATGGTGCAATAGTAAAAGAAAGCAATTGTCAGTAACACCGACAGTCAACTTACTGGTGCCATCCCAAGGGTGTCTATTGATATCAGCCTAGGAATATATGATCATCAGAATGCACTGCCATGCTACAGATGGCCTGCATTTCTCACACCTGGCCTACAGGCCTCTGACAAATGCCTATGCCTCACCCACAGTACCCTGTTAGGGAGTGTCATGGAGTCCACATCACCAACATAACACAGTCCAATGCAAAAAAAAAAGGCCATGCTGATAACTGCTATGAGCAAACTTGCCAGCCTCAGGGAGCCAGATATCTGGACAAAGCCGTGAATAATGGGGTGATGAAGGTCCAAACAGAAGTACACCTGTAAACTAATGTTCTAATAATGTTATAAAGTTGATGGAATGATTTGTATTAGCATGGAATGACTGATAGTTACGAAGTCTGAAACTGCAATGTCAACTGTCAGTAATATCTGACTTCAACCCTGATTGACTTGCAAAACACTTTTGCTTGAAAACCACACTTGTTTGGGTAACCAACAAGATATACAAGTCATGGATGTGAACATTCTGTGATACTCTGTACAGTTGACAGGCAGGGCTATGAGTTTAAACATGGGAATGCACTCACTGCAGGCAGTCCTAAACCTGGAAGATGGTGACATGCTTGCACCCACAAAACCCTGGGCCACAGCCATGGAGAGTAACACACCCTTCCCTGATCACTCATCCTATGCAAGATCCTGACCCCAGCATGTGGCCATCCAAGTAAAATGAGGTGGGCCATACATATATGTGTGACAAACACACACCTCCAGGATGGTCAAACAGTCTGACATATATAAGTCCCTCCAAGTGCAGTCAACTGAGGAGAACCCAATGCAAAGTACTGGTAGCTATAGGCAAACATATCTGACCCAGTACACCCCCCAAATATCGTATCCCTACAAATCTATCTGGAGTCAGTCTGTCACCCTGATCCCATCTAATATTACCCAACTGTGGACTGGAAATCAGACCAGGACAGAACCTAAATGCACAGAGATGCCACTATTGTAATATATCACCAAGGTGCTGGACCGTTTCCACAGCACCATCAGTCAATTGCTTGTAGGCACACCTCTCAACAGGCTGGATTGTGAAAGAATGTGTAGCATTTGGCCCATAAACCTGGTGTGTGCATCATCCATTCTGTATTCCTCTGGTAAATCACTGTGATGATCTGAGGACGTATGTCACAAGGTACTGAATCAATACATGACAGTGTCAAATAGCATATAAGTCAGATGTCTGTAAAAACAAGCCCTGTAACCCTAGCAACCCATACATTACTGAGAGAAATTGTCTCAATCAATGTATGGCCCATTGTCACCCCATTTTGATAGGCTATCTCCAGATATCCTGCACCAACAGGTTGAGAGGTATGGATGTAGCACAAAACAAACCAGACTGGAGTACAACAATCCCTGGAATGAGTCCCACATGTACTATAGAAGGACACACTGAGCATGCTCATACACTAAGAGAATTGTCAGTCGGGTCTAGGAATGAACCGGTCTTCCCATCCAGTGCACTTCACAGTGCCCCATCTTAGCAGTTCTGAAGATGTCTGTTACCATAGAAGTCACTTTTTTCAGGCCTCAGCCCCCTAAGCTGTGAGATGCTTCCAATAACTGCATAATGCTATAGTACAAATAACTAGTTAGGTAGGAGTTCTAATCTCAGTCCTGTTAAATGTAGAAGTGTGTGTGTGTGTGTGTGTGTGTGTGTGTGTGTGTGTGTGTGTGTGTGTGTGTGTGTGTGTGTGTGTGTGTGTGTGTGTGTGTGTTTACAACTAAAAGCTTTTGGGTTTATTCAAACCCAGTACACTTCCCCTTTCCCTACTTTAGCAGTCCTGCAGATATCAGTCACCTTAAACGTGCCTCCTGTCAAGTCTCAGCTCCATAAGCTCTGTGGCATGGCTGAGAACTGCATAACACTGTAGTAGAAATAAATAGCTAGGGAGGAGTTCTAATCTCAGTCCTGGTAAATGTAAAAGTGTGTGTGTGTGTGTGTGTGTGTGTGTGTGTGTGTGTGTGTGTGTGTGTGTGTGTGTGTGTGTGTGTGTGTGCGCGGATGACATCCATTGGATGGCCATGGATTCATATTTATGCCATGGTACACATAGTACACATTCTTAAGTCTACTGGATGAGGTCTGCTGTTCACATCAACCATAATGATATTTGTAGACACTCTGCAGTCCTATAAGCCTTGTGCAACAGTATGGAATAGTATGTTATGAATAACAATACAGGTTGGTCTGCTAATGTCAGTACTGGCAAATGTGTGTGTGTATGTGTCTGGACTGGTGTGTACAGCAATGTTTGGGAGTGTGTACACTCATGTGTGACAGTAGTATGAAAACTGTCACACCAACTACACCACCCATTGCCATACCTTACATGAGCATGTGATGTTAATCACTATACATGTATTTCAGAAATGCAACACACTATAAGCTTTGTGCCCCCTGTGATAACTACCTAACACTGTACCAGAAATAACTAGATGGGTGGGGGTGTCAAACCCAACACTGGGAATTGTGATAGTCTGTGTGTGTGTGTGTGTGTGTGTGTGTGTGTGTGTGTGTGTGTGTGTGTGTGTGTGTGTGTGTGTGTGTGTTTATGTGAATAGTATTCTCTGTGTGTTGCATCAACACTATACCCTCGGTGTGTGTGGTATTCACAAACCTTTGGTGTGTTCCACCCAGTACATTTACCATTGTCCACTGTACAATAGCTGTTGACATCAGCCACCATGCATGTCCCTGTATACACCCCACAGCCCGATCAGCCATGTAGCACATGCAATAACTGTTATGCAGCCTGTAAATGGTGTACAGCTGTACCCTGGATATGACACAGTCAATGTGTTACCACACTGCCATACCCTTGTAGAAAAGGACTGCAGGGCTACATCCTCCTGACAGCCAGACACCTAGAACACAAACAGAATACATTATGGAGGCCACAGTCAGTCAGTGTTAATAACAGCAATAATGCATCATGGCTGGACAGCTACATACTCATGATGTGTAACCATTAAACATGCTGGCTGACAACACTTTCCACAGCATTACATTGCTAAACTGTACTAAATTCACCCTGTGCATCAGAACCATGTTAGCATGTCTCTGCATCAATGGTATGGATGACAGGGATGTGGCACAAGTGTCATCATATGCACAGGGTGTGGTGTGGGGTTGTCAGAGGCCTAGGCTGAGCCCCAATTGGTTGACATCATGTGTGTGGGTTGGGGGTTATGTATTACATGGACCATGCAGAGGTGGTGTGTGTAAGCATGGATGTACCCTAGCTGTGATGGTGATGTATGTGTGTGTGTGTGTGTGTGTGTGTGTGTGTGTGTGTGTGTGTGTGTGTGTGTATGTGTATGGATGCACATAGCTCTGCCATGTCGCTGCCTACACAGGGGTATGTTGGGCAGCTGCAGACCATACATGGCAGGGTGTACAGTTCAGTGTGTCCAGCCACAGACATGGGAACTGGGCCTGCCAGGGGCTCCACTGCACCAGGCCCAAGGCCAGATGGAGTAGCACTCCCTGATTCTGACTGTTGTCTGCTGGGTCTGCTTCTCTGTCGGGAACAGCCAGGGCCATGTGCCCATGGCCTGCTGAGTTGTGTTGTGGACAGCACTCCCCCTGCATTTGTGCTGCTGGTACTGCCACTATAGGAGCGGGAGAGAGATGTTGCATGGCCATGTAGACTTTCAGCTGTTTGAGGTGCTGTCCTATGTCCATGTGGCTGACAGCCAACTCCCACCACATGCTCCAGTACAGACATCCCATGGTCAAGGAGTGCCACCATCTCACCCAACTGTCTATCATTGAACTCAGCATAATAGTGGGCATCTGAAAAATCACAGATGTTGTCACTCATAGCAAGAAGATTTGCCATGTGGTCCCCAAGAGTCTGTCTGGTGTGACATTCCATATGTGCCTGTGCCTCCATGACAGTCCGAAATATGCATCTGGTGACACCTGCTGTGGCACTTCTGACAGGGCCATGACAGGCAGCAGTCCTCCTCTGAGCACCCCTGTCCATCCTCCTGTGTGGGACCTCGCCTGTTATCCAACTATGGCTGGTGTCTACAGATACACTTTCCCTGGTCAACTCACACTTTCTTGTCCCATGCCACCACCTGCCAACTGTACCTCATCTATGGCCACTGGTGATGGGACATGTGTGGGCATTGTGACTGTGTGTGGGGATGGGGTGGACAAAAGTGGAATGCCAACCAATGGCACAGATTCAGCCCCTGACAACCCCGTCTGTGCCTCACTATGCAGATCATCATTGTCAGAGTCTGCAGAGACATTGACATCAGTTTCCATGTGGGAGAGACCCTGACCCCCATCACCACTTGTGAGGGGAAGACAATATAGCTAATTTAATACCTGTACACTATGGTTTACTTACACACACACACACACACACACACACACACACACACACACACACACACACGCACACACACACACACACACACACACACACACACACACACACACACACACACACACACACACACAAACAGTTACAGGTGAGGTGGCACAAAGATATTACACAGACCTTACATTACCCAACAGTTGACATGCATGACACATGGCCCTCAGTATCATGCATAGCAGCCATTCTTAAACCTTGTTACTAACAATCTACATCTCTGTGATGCATGAGTCATGTTAGTATGTGATGTCCCTTCCCCATAGCACACACTGCACCCATGTAAACATTATTGCTGTGCACCTGTATAGCACACTGGCATCTACTATAGACCTCACCTCACAACTGTACAAATCATTGCTGAATGCGTAGATGTCTGGCACTTATGTTTGCTCTGGTCCTCACAGCCCCTATGTGTTTGTCTGACACATAACTGGGATGATATAAGAAGTGATGTCACCAATGACATACATTTGATTTGCACATCTCATCAGCAGCAGTGAATGTATGTGCAATCACATCCGGTTAAACCAATGACCTTCTTAGCGTAACATGGATATGATAAGCATACATATCAGCCTCTTTTATGATATAAAATGAGACCACATTACTGAATTTGAAAACATTACACATCTTATATGTGACATATGACCTGTGCAATCCAATCAAGAAACAAACAAATGTTTTAGTTGTGAAGATACTGAATGAGATACATACAATATTGTGGTTGCATAGCTATGAACACCCTTAAACCAATGATTAGTTAAAGAATCTGTTAATTGAACTACATCAGTCACTCCTCCTGGAAAGGGGTATATTAGCATGGCACATCTTGCCTTGGCATTATTTGGACAGTCTTCCCTACAAAGGTCTCCCAACTCTGTCAGATTGCAAGGTCAGTTCATGTGCACAGCCCTTGGAGGTCACGCTGGGGGTTTACTATTGGTGTTGAGTCTGGGCTTTGTCTGGCCTAATTCATAACCTTGATTGTGTTTAGATAGAGCCATTCTTAGCTAGCTTTGGATGTATTCTTTAGTTCATTGTTGACGGCTTTGGCACACACGTGAGTGTTATTTGTAACTGTTCAGAATTCCCTCCACAATGTCTAATGGCCTAGTTCCAGCTAATGAACAGCAACCCTAATACTGGACACTGCCACCATCAAGCTTCAATGTGTGGATGGTGGTCCTCAGGTGAAGTGAGGTGTTGCATGTACACCACACGTAGCTTTAGGAATACTGTCTGTAGGTTTGAAACTTGGTCTCATGACACCATTACACATTGCAGCACATGCCTTTGGGAAACTTGATGTTATGTTTTGCTACCTGTATACAGTTCTGGATTGTGTTTGGTGTGGGTAAATGCTTCTATCTACTGTTACCTCCCTATAGGCCAAGTGTATGCAGAATCCATGTGATTGTTGCCATATGTACTACAGAAATTGTACTTGCCAGAGAGTCCTGAAAGTCCCACAGTGTTGCTGCATGTCTCCTGGTAGCCTCCCTGACCAGTTCTCAGCATGTCTTGTCATCTGTTTTGGAAGGACATCTGGTTCTTTTCAACAGCACTGTTGTTCCATATTTATTCCACCTTTTGATGACTGTCTCCAATGTGTTCCATGATATATGCAATGCTGTGGTAATTTTGGTGTACCCTATTCCTGACTGATACCTATCAAATATGAGATCCCTATGCTGCTTGTAAGATGTGTGCAAGCCATGTCTGCTTCTGGTACAGGCAACTGAGCAAATGTCATGAATACACTGCTCTGACAGTGGACCATTATTCGTTGTTACATTAAGTCCCTGTACCTGATGTCAGGTGTGTATCCAAGCAGAGTGAATGCTGTCAGTACACCACAAGATGCTCCCACAATATGTTATTTAGAGGGTGTGCACACATATGCATCCATCATATTGTAAGGTTTGTATACCCCATATTTGGTGGCCTAACATATTGTTTGGTTTTACATGTTAATTGTTCATGTTATGGTCACAGTACAGGTTGGAAAAGGTGTGGACTGTAATATTGTGGTCTCTCATTGTATATATCAGAAATACTTGGAATCCTGACAGGGGTGTGTACACTGTGGTAGCCACTGTATAAGATTTATGTTTCATACATGTCCCTACCATATCCCATTTGTCCCCCCAGTTTGTTGGTCTGTGTCCAGATGTCTTGCACTGACAGGTTGTGAGGTATGCTGCAGGAATGTTAAATTACTCCTAAAATAGGCCCCCATGGTGACCACTGTGATCCACTGCAGTTACCACCACCACAAGTGAACATGGACATCAAGCAATATGGCTAGGTGTGTATTGGCAAAGCACAAAAAAACAATTACATACTCACCAGCTACAGGCTGCTGTCCCAGTAGAACAGAGGGAGCTAAATAGGTGTGGGAGAGCGGTACTGTCAACATGTGGCCTTGATACAGGAGGAAGCAGCATTTCTGCACATTAACAATACAACTCCCAATAGTATGAAATATGCTACCCAGCACCATAGATGTGCACTTATGTGCATTACCAAACCCCGTCCATAACTACTATCTTATCTGATATATGCATGTAGATACTCTACCAATGCAAGTTATGTATGATAAAGTACTCTGGTAATGTGCAGTAGGGCCTTACCTGCATACTTCTCGTCCATTCTGTTGGGGGCACCCACATCCACAATTCTGGATTCATGGAGATCTTGTGCTCTTGGGGTGTGTGCCCCAAGGTTGGCAAGGAGCTGTTCTTGTGCTGTCAGTGGTGTCTGCATGAGTGGGCTCCCACCTGTGGCTGTTGCTTTCCTAGCTATGGCAGCAGCCCTTTGCTGGGCATTACGTAGAAGGTCAGTTGCATGATGCCAGATCTGCTCATATGTTCTTGTGTGCAGGCCGACATATTTTACCCTGTGGACTAGCTCATTCCACAGGGCAGTCCTCTCTCGCAGATGTTCCTGATTACGGTCAAACATTATATTGTCGTGCTGTATTATAAACTCAGCAATCTCAAAGGTTTCTGCTGCTCTGTAGGGTGGATTAATCACATGATGCATCCTGCCTGGAAGACATAAATACTGAAATACATCATAGCACCTTATACAGTTGTCAACAGTATGGACAGAAATTGCACATCAACAGTAGATATTTCATGCCAGCACTCACAACTACACCATACCCCTGTAATCCATCAGCACAATATTAGCTTGCATTGCACTCCTGACCCTGATGAGTCATATTCCCGTCAATGATGGACAGTTAATTGCATAAACCTCTATTCACAAGTTATTTCTGTGCATATGGATAACAGTGGCCATCTTCCATGTGGAAGGGGTGTGGATGTTGCAGAGGCTGGGTATGAATATTGTGTGTGATGGAACCATAAGAACTTGCCTGAGTTCATAGAGGATGCAGACAGGGATGTTATCAGGCCCCATGGAGACTTGCTGTTATTGCTTTTCAGTAGGCAATATGTACCTGCTCACCACTGATGAGGAGAGGGATGCAGTTGATGTGCATATCTCCCTATAGGGATGGGGGGACAGGGGGGTGATTTTCACACCTAACCTGTCTGATGCAGGTTGCCTATAGCCATGGCATGTGTGTATGAGGTGTGATTTAACACTACCAGTACATGGTGAATTGTATTGTTGCCCCTGGGACTGACAACATATGTGGAGACACTCTTGTGACTGGTCTTGGCAGTGTGGATATGTGTGATTAGTACTCATAGTTAGCCTTACATGGAGTCACCTGTGACCTTACATGCTTGTTCAGATAGAAGTGGGACATGCTTCCAAGTTGTTGTCTGCACCCTTGTGGCCCTGTATGGCAATATAGGTACCTATTATGTGGTTTGTGTATTGCTGCTGTCGACCAAAGGGGATTAGTCTACCTTGGTGGAGATGGCTTTTAGAGGTCAGGTATTGCTGAGCCCATACAGTTACAGTGGATATATAAGTGTACACATCCCTGTTACAATGCCTGGTATTTGTGCTATTGTAAGTTGACACCACAATAACTCATTTTAACACAATTCCCACCTTTAATGTGACCTATAGCCTGTACAATGCCATTGAAAACATAACAATCTGTTGTAGGAAAACATATGCAAATTGAAATCAGGACAATAAGCTGGTTGTATGTGTGTACACACCCTTAAACAGATACTTTGTAGAAGCACCGGTTGAGATAATGACAGCATTCAGTCGTCTTAGGTCAGAGTCTATCATCATGGCACATCTTTACTTGGTAATAGTTGCCCAGTCTTCCTTGTAACAATGATACAAATATGTCAATTACTGAGGGCATATCTTGTCCACAGCCCTATTTAGGGCAACCCACAAAGTTTCTTTTGGATGTAGGTCTGGCTGGCATATTTCCAAACTGTAATTTCCATCTGGTGAAGCCAATCTTTTGTTGATTTGGATGTATACTCAGGGTCATAGTCATGTTGACAGACAAAAATCCCTTTTCATCTTCACCTGTCTAGTAGATGACTGACAGTTTAGGGACAAAACCGGTTGGTATTTGCAACTGTTCATAATTCCCTCCATCTTCAGTAGAGGCCCATTTCCAGCTTTTTAAAAGGAACCCCCACAGCAGGATACTGCCACCACTATGCTTCACCAGGGGGATGGTTTGCTTTTGGTGATGCAAAGTGTTTTGTTGGGCCAATCATATTTCTTGGAATTGTGGGTCAGAGGTTCAACCTTGGTGTCATCAGGCCATGACACATTGTCCAACATGCTTTTTGGAGACATGATGTATTGTTTGGCAATGTTTGTCCAGCTCTGGGCATTTTTCTGTTTAGGAAAAGGCTTCCATCTAGCAACCCTATCCCATAGGCCAGACATATGGGGAATACAGAAGATTGTTGTCACATGTGGTGCACACCCAGTACTTGCCAGGCATTCCTGCAGCTCATTTTGTGTTGCTGTCAGTCCCCTGTCAGCTTCCATGGCCAGTTGTCTTCTTGTCATGTCATCCATTTTGGACGGACATCCAGGTGTTTGCAGTGTCACTGTTGTCCCATATCTTCTCCACTATCTGTTAACTGTCTGCACTGTATTCCATGCTATATCCAACGTTAGGGGCACTTTTTCTACTCTTCTCCTGACTGATACCTTTCCACAATGAGTTCCCTTCAGTGCTTTGTAAGGTCTCTGCCAAACATGTCTTTTTCTGTAGCAGGCAACTGGGTAAATGTCAAATATATCCTACTAGGACAGTTGAACATTATTTGTGGTTCATCAGAGTCTTGTTAATTGATGGCATGTGTGTAACCAAAAAGAGAATGCCATGATTACTGCAAGAGGTGCATCAGTCAAGTAGTGGTTTATGTGTGTGCACATGTATGCAACCAGTTTATAGTACATTTCCTATGTTATATTTTCTCACCTAACAGATTTGTTTGTTTATCAATAGAAATGTACAGGTTATGGGTTACATTCAAGGTGGGAAATGTTTTAACAAGATTTTCTGTGGTCTCACTTTTGTATAGTACACAAACCTGGAATTTCAACAGGGCTGTGTACACTCTTGATATCCACTGTATGTAGGTGTTCAGATAGCTGTTTGCGGTAGGCATGGACAGAGGGTCATAACACAGTTACACACTTCTCCGATTATGACCTGATAATCATGCCTATTCTACTACCCATATCATTGTCATGGCAATGCAACAACCAGCACCTGTAAACATTTAGGTCTGTTATATTTACAAGAGAAAATGTGTATCATAGCTATATGCACAGGTAACATGGATATGTGCAACATCCCAGTATCTAGCCTAGCAGTGGCACAGTCAGAAGTGTTTGACACACTCCAGTAGTTGCCAAATGTCAGCTGTCCTTTCCCGGGGTGAGTCAGGGGCCTGAACTGTGATCTATGTCACTACAGACACAGTCACATGCTATGGCCATTGGTGCTGTTAGGCAGTACATCAGTACAGCAAGTCTTGCTGAGAAACATATTCTTTCAAACCTCTATTTTCCATTATTACAGACCACCTACTGCATTCGGTCACATGCTTACTTGTTTCACATACCTTTTTTATACTGGATTTTTCAGAGATATATCTTTTTTATTTCTTCAAACTGGATCAACTTTGAAGTGATTAACTGTCTATGACAGAGGTGTTTTGAATAGATGGCAGCTTGTCTTTTGTAAGTAATGCTCATGACCATGTGATGGCCTGTGCACCGATTGGTGTTCCCCAGTTGCTAATTGCATGCAGAGCAGCTGTGTAGTTATTCCAATAGCCAATGTCATGGCAACTCACTCCTATAACTGCGTACTCCATGTGGGCGTTGGCCCTTTCCTTTACCTGTGAGGAAGGCATCCAGGAGGTGTGCAAGCTAATACCTCTTACAACAAGACTTGTGGAGACAAGTCAACTAAATGGTGAAGAAGGTTCAAGACTTAAGGGCAGAATGTGAGTATTACTGTCATATGTTTTGAATACAGCTGGTTTAACAGGGTTTGTCTGAAAATACTACTCCTGCATGGGTTTCAGTCTGACTAAGTTCTGTGTTTGCATAGCTCTCAACTGTGGGGCTATCCACATAATGGCCAGAAGTCTGCCTGTTGCGTTTGGTCTGTTCCCCAGACAAGTGTTGTCCATGGCAAATCAGTAGCATACTTGGGTGATTGCAATCCGTAAATGCTAACATGCATTTGTGTTTCTGACTTTATATCCCTTAGAAAAGATATGTTACAACAAGCCCTGTAACAACAGCAACATTCTCAGTGTATAACAGCAATATTTCAAGTAAGGCCATGTGTTTGGGCCTCTGTCCCCCAATTATGTCAGGCTTTGTCCAGATGTCATACAGTAGGAGGTTCATAGGTATATGGTCTATCATTACTTAGTGCTCTCATTCCTGCTGAGGGGAAAGGCTGGAAAACATGTGGAAGTCTGAACATTCAAGAGGTCGGTGTATAGAGAATGCTCTTAGATTCCCTTGTAACATATTTTATGTGGGGGAGAGTAACAAATGTTTTAAAACTTGGCTGTTAGAACATGTGAGACATATTGCTGATAAGAAAGAAGACAGCTCTATATAGCTGTACATTTGAATAGATTTCACGATGGGGACAGTAGTGGGTTACAAGGTACTGTTTTGGAAATGGTTTGTTTCTCAGTTTGATGAAACTTTCATAAAAGAACAATTGTTATGTACAGAATCAATTTATATTTTTAAATGTGATATGTTATCTTGTAGGGGGTTAAATAAGGAGTCTAACTGGAGGCTGTGTATTTAAATGTAATTAAGTGTTAATTGCTTCTTATATGAAAGGGAAGTATTTCTTATAATGTTTTATCCCTTGAAGGCTTTGGCCAAGACATCAGAGTATAATAACCTTGTGCGAATTACTGGCTGGTTGTAATCCTCTTCACTATCTTTAGTCATTTTAGTCGTTTTGCTAAGAGGTCGTTGTATGTCTGGCCATTATGTATGACCTATCGTGATTTTGTAGCAGCGTACTGTTCACTTATTATTTGGACTGTGGGGTGGGGGTTAGATGTGAGTGTCATGGGTCCTTTTGTATCCAGCTGTGTATGCTGCCCCAGTTATGGGTGGTCTATCAGCTGTATTATGTTTGTATCAGCATTTTGAGATGTATTTTATATATATATATATATATATATATATATATATATATATCACACACACACACACACACACACACACACACACACACACACATTAGTATTTATTGGTAATACATCTGCATATACACATATAAGTATCTCCATACATATTTATCTGTCTATCTTTCTCTATATGTATATGTTTCTTTTCATATATATATTTGTAGATACCAATCCTTCCTGACTGCACAGTGTCTCTTCCCTATTGTAAACTGGCTGTAATGCATGGCATGTTTCAAAAAACATCCAAAAGACCTATGGCTCAGATGACTTAGTGGTACATTGCTGTTGTTATAGTGTACAGAGTCCTGGGTTCAAGGGCTGAATATTTTCTTGCTAGACAGAACAAGGGCTGTTGGATACAGTGATTAAGGCAGTTTTGAGTGGCTTTAAGTGGGTTTGTGTGGGTTTGCGCAACAGCAAGCGGTGCTAATGTATGGTTAAACGAATAGGTGCTTACACCATTTAGGCTTCGCTTAGCGACACTTCCCAGTGTGCAAATCTGCTTAGCAGTCATATTTAAGCAATACTTAAACCTGCTAAACATAGCTCAACCCTGGTATCAATTGCTCACATTCTAATAGCAGAGTAATGACGTCATTTAATAAGTTTTTTTTTTACTTTCCTATACATAACATGCTTCTATGTGATGTCATTACAGTAGCAAGCGGTGTGAATATACTTTATGTGACACTTCGGTATGCATGGGTAGTATCACATTTTTTGCTTGTTTTGTTTTGTTTTGTTAATACATGGGTAGTATAACACATTATATACACTCACACTTGCATGTTACACCAGCTATAGTGCACTGGTTGACAAAAATAATTTAACACCTACTGTATTACTAAATTAGTACTTTTAAAACTACTTTTCCATGTAAAATTAGATTGCCTATTGTAGTACTCGAACCTTGCACCCTGCACGCAAAGCTGGGACTCTGAGTACTACACTATCTTGTTCTTGGTGTTTGAGCTGTATGTTTTTATGTATCTCCTATTGGATATTAATATGATATTATTATATTAACTGTAGACTACTATGTATTTTGGCCATGTTATTGGGACTGCTGTCATGTAGTAATGGCATACATTTCAGTTTCAGACTTCTACCCTTCAAAACATTCATCCTAATGCATAACCTGTTGCCTCTCTACTTTCTGCTTGTCTCCTGTGCAGATGTGCAGATGTCAGGTATTGGGTAAGGCCATACAACTATGTGGGTGTCCACATAGTATTGTACTCTGGGCCTGGACACTGCTGCTAGTTCCATCATATGGGACATTCCTTCTTGTGGGCCTTGCCCCTTTTCCTTGCCTGTGTGAGGGATATAACAGAGGTGGTAGGCTACACATTCAGAGACAGTAGGTGGGAATACTTCACAGGACAGGACATTTGGAGACAGCCCAACAACATAGGGGACATATCCCCAGAATAGTGAACAGATTCTATGTCATCAGTGCTGTTATACACATGGTGGGTTGATAGATTGACAGGGTTTGTGTGGACATGCATTTAGTGAGTGAGTTCACATCTGACAGTGATATGTCTCTGACATACCACTCCACTGGCATACTGTCCACAGAGTGGCCACATGTTTGCCTGGTATGTCTTGTCTGTTCCCCAGACAGTTGGTGTCCTTGGAAAGTCAGTTGGGGACTCTGGGGAATGCAGTCAGTAAATACTCACATCAGTTGGTATTACTGACTTCATATTCCTCATAAAAGATATGTTACAGCAAACCCAGTAACATCTGCAACTGTCTCAATTTATGACAGAAATATGTCCAATCTATCCCTGTGTTTGTGCCTCCATCCCCAAATGATGTCAGGCATTGTCCAGATGTCAATGAGGCTCAGACATATTTAATATCATTATGTCTTGCCTTCATTCCTGCTACCATCCCAGTGATGTAGTAGACCCACAGACACGTCAGGGAAGAGGCCATAGATATATGTCCTGAGCCTGTACATTCTGAGGTGAACTGTACATTTGAGAGGTCTGTATATGTCTGACCATTGTTAACAGACTGTCAGGATTGTGTACACATGTCATGTACATGTTATTTGGGCTGTGTATGTAGGGGGGTAGATATAAGTGTTATGGCTCCTTTTTTATCTGACTGTGCATGCTGCTCCAGCTTCTGCTGGTCTATTGGCTGTATGTGTTTTTAGGGGCAGACTGAGACATGTCATGTACCATGGTCAGGATTCAGACTACACTGAGAATTGGGCCAGTATATGTAGGGCTAGTGTGTGAGTGGCAAACAATGATGTATTTGTTCACACAGTCCGTATACTCTACTGTTCACTTGACTTACCAGTATGTGACTGTGGTGATATTGGTTGTGGGTATGCACTTTCACAATGGTGTCTATTTTTCAGTGCTCTTATATCCCTGTAGTACATGATATATTTGCAAATACATGTGTAATAACCCATACCAGATTTCCTATTTCAATTAATTGGTGCTATTTCGGCAAATATATTTTAGAGCACACATGAGGGTGTTACTGCATCAACTGTGTTAGTGTATCTACGCTAACACAGTTGCTGCAGTAACAACTGTGTTAGAGTATCTATGCCAGTACTTCAGATACATCCCCATTTTCATGGTTTCTACCCATCACTTTGTCAGCCTTGGTCAAGATTCATTGCAAGAAGGGGTTCTGAGCATACCTCTCAACTGGCTGGAGTGTTTCAGGATGTCCAGTTTATTGCTCATATTTCTGGTCTGTTTTACAGATTATTCTCAATTTTCTAGTAAATAACTGTGATGATATGATGATTGTTGTCAGTAAATGATGACATACATTTCATTTTCATCCATCAGAATATGTATGCTGAAACAAACTGTGTCACTCTTCCTTCCTGGAGGAAAAAATGTTAGTAATGAGATGTGCCACACAGAAGGACTTTCTGACCACAGTGGCAATGTGGTGGTCAAAAGAGACATTGCTGTCATTCTATGTACTGAGATCTCGTATAATGCCTTCTGTGTTCAGGGGACTACCGTCAATGTGGTAATTCATGGGAACAGGCTTTTTGCCAAACGGGATGACAACACATTTTCTGACATTGAGCTTAAGGCCATGGCTCTGACACCAGTCATTGGTCTCAGTGATGCCTTTCTGTAGGATGTCAACAACACTTGGGTAGTTAATAATAGCCTCCAACTTGCAATTGTCTGCAAACTTTCTCAGCCAGAATCCCTTCATGTTGACAAGAACTTCAGAGAAGTAGATACCAAACAGGAGAAGACCAAAGACAGAACCCTGTGGCACTCCACTTATGACTGCTCAGCAGTCTGACTTGGAGCCAGATATTTTCACACTGTGAGTTCTATCTGTGAGCCAGTTTGCAACGCAACTAGTGATATAGGGGTTGATGCCTAGTTTAGTGAGTTTTTGCATGATTCCTGAGTGGGGAATGTTATCAAAGGCTTTGGCCAGATCAAAGTAGGCTGTATGAGCCACCTTGCCTTCATCCACAGCTCGGGTGACTGACTCAAAGAATTTGACCAGGTTGATTGAGCAGGCATGACCTACCATTCACAAAACCAAACTGTGTGGGATCCAGAGTCTGGAGATTCCCATATCTCTGTTTATTAGGTGCATGATGATGCATTCCATAGCTTTGCATAACAGACTTGTCAGGCTAATGGGGCGATAGTTCCCAGGATCTGTAGTTACTCCTACTTTGTGGAGAGGGGTGACTGTAGCAGTGCACAATTCAACAGAGATAAAGCCTGAGGTGCGGCTGTGATTGAACAAGCACACAGGTGAGGTGCCAGGTCACTCTGTAGTTCACAGTCAGGGATATTGTCAGGTCCCATAGAAACTGTATTCTTGGCCTTGGACAGTGGTGTTTTAACCTGTGCAGCAGTAATACTGCGTGCCTGGCAGTGTACTGGTACTGTGATTGGTTCTTTGGGGGGGAGGGGTAAAGTTGGCACTGAATCTGTTGGCCAGAATATTGGCAATATCTGTTGGCTCAGTCTAGGAGGTACCATTGTTCAGTAGCTCAGAGCAAATCTTGATATTGCCATGGAGATTCATTACATAACTCTAGGAGGCCTTGTGGTTGTCTTGTCGATGTGCTGCAAGTCTGTTTTCACACCTAGCTTTATAGTATTTGATGAGGGATTTCAACTTTTACTTGAGGCTGATAAGGGTTTTTTTCCAGTCTTGGGACTTCAACTTATTCCATATCAGTTTCTTCCTTCTGTTGTAGAGTGTTTTTATGGCCAGAGACCACCAGATTGTCTTCCTTCTTTTGGAGGTGATGGTCTTGGTTCTATTGGATATGGCGGAATCCATGCATTTGTGTACATGTTCATGGTGCATTGGTGTTTGATTCAGCAGTCATGCTACTAGTCTCCATTTGTATGGCTGCCATGAGGTTAGCCACCTCTGTTTTCAGGAGGTCAAAGTTATCTTTGGAAAGGCTTTTCATGGTGGTTACCTTTGCAGGGGGGGTGGGAGGGATGCAGATTTCCAAAGGTGATTATTTTGTGGTCAGATCTAACAAGGGAGGAGTTGACCATTGGTGTACAGCAACAGTCACCTAAGTTAGTAATGATAAGGTTAATGATGTTGCTACCTGTAGTTGGTGTAGGAATGAGCTGTTCCAGGGCATTGGAATTAATGAATTCCAGGAAATGTTGGACCAGTGCATTGTACATGAGTAGCTTTCCCAGTTAATGGTGGGGTAGTTGAAGTCAACCAGTATGAGAGTGTTAGGTTGGACAGTAATATTCTCCAGGGTGAATAGTAATATGAAGTGTGAGTCTTGAGACATGGTTGGGGACCTATAGCAGGCTACAAACTGAATCACTGTCTTACCCAATGTCAGCTACACCTGCAGTATCTGTGATGCATTATGTTGGGCTACCACTCTGGAGGTGTGTCCATCCTTTATGAATATGGAAATACCACCACCTTTGGAGCTTCAGTCCAGTTCTGCAGCCAAAAGGTGTAGAATGAGTTATAGGCTGGTAGTGCAGGGTGCTTTCTGCTGCCTTTAACTAGGTCTCTGTTACAGCACAAATGTCAATGTTTTCCAGTTTAAGGAGTGCTTCCAGTGAGTGCATTTTCAAATTTAGATCACCAGCTTGACGCTCAGATTGCATGTGTTTGTAGCTGTTATATATTTATGTATATTTATGTGTATATATATATATATATATATATATATATATATATATATATGTATGTATGTATTTATCTTTCTTTATATATGTGCATGCATATATGTAGATATATTTTAGCTGTATCTCTCTCTCTATATATATATATATATATATATACATATGTACATTATGTATAGATTTGTCCACATATATGCATGCTTATATAGAAAACTGGACTGAGTCTACAGAATCCTTTCCATGGTGTTGAATGACTCTACTAACTGATATGTCTGAAAAATCATCATTGTTTTATAGAGTTCACATGGTGTAATGGTACATTGAATTAACTGTAGTTTACAGGGCCCTGGGACCAAGACTTGGTAAGGTTTATTTTGTTGCAAGGCAGAACAGTTACTGCTGGAGAGAGAGGGATAATGGCAATATTTAAACGAGATCCATAGTTTGGGCCCATTGACCCCCATTTTGACAGTCTTTGGACAGATTTGCTTGCTAAACACCAATCCCTAAACCTGGCTTCAGATGACAGGATCCAGTCCACGCCTGTGCCCAGGGGGAATGAGCCACATCCCCTGAGGTAGTTCCACCCAAAGGAAGTGCAGGACTAGTGGACGATGAGGTCCTGGGGTGGGTCCCAGATGTACTGGGGCCTGGTGCCATGGCCATTTGAGGCAGGACAGGCAGATCTGCTGGGATCAGCCTTCCCAGATATACTATGGTGTTGTAGTTTTACAATATATGTTGGTTAGTCATGAAAAAGCACATTCCAGGATTAGTTATAACAGCATGCATAGGTATTCCCATTAACCCAAAACAACAGATTTGGAACAGTTGCATAGCAAATGAACACATGCATATATGGAATCACAGTGGGCATTATAATGGCATGCAGGTTACATTGATAGTAACAGGCCACCAATGATAGTATTTGAACAGGGAACATTAATAGAAAAACATTTCAATATTTGTGGAAGAATAGGACACATGTCCCAACAGTAGATTTGGTGAAAAACATACCCATTGATTTATGTGTTTAGATTATTGGTACAGATAAGGTGGAGGAGAGAGAGAGATGCCAATTAACGACTGTATATGTTTGAAGTATTCACAACTTTCATGATCATTGCTCTAATCATTACTCTATAGGTACTACCTCACTTTACAACAACCTATTGCCTTGGGATGAGCAGTGGTATGTTTGTACACAGTGTATAATTACAGCCTTCTTATAGCTACTTTATACCTTTTCTTACCAGGCAGACTTGTGAAGGAAATTTCTGTTAACACTACCTGACTGTTTCTACCCATATTCACATAGTCAGGGTTACATATGTGCACTTATACTGTGTATGTGCTACTGCCATACTCTGCCTTGATTTCTATCCGTCACCCTGTTTTTTGGCAGTAGTGACCACTAGCTGTGACAGTGTAACACTTGAGGAACATTTCTTGGGGGAGACTACTTGGTGTATGTACTTATCTTGCTGTCATTTTCAGCCTTGAGGTTGGACAGTGGGTGTTGGACACAGTATAACTACAGTCTTCTTAAAGGTTCATAGGTTCATAGGTTGGTACTAGGCTATTGGCCCTAGGGCCTATACAAGCCTAGCCATAACAATTCCCTGGATATTTCTTCCCACAATATTTACTTCCCTGGACCCCTGTGTAGCAGGGTGACCAACGTGATCCCTGGGGTGAATTTCCTATCTCCCATCCAATCGTCAAGGTTCCTTTAGAAGAGCGCCATGGAGGCGCTCTGCTTGACATGTATGGGCAGTCTGTTACAGAGTATGGGGAGTCTCTGCGTCAGGAACCTATCCCTCCAGCATGTTTTGTTCATTGTGATGACAAGGTTTAGATCCCTGGAGTGTGTGGCTCTGAGGGATTGGGATTTCTTTAAGTGGAGCATGACCAACAGCTCAGGGTTTGACATGGCCTTGAATGTTAAGCAGAGATCGCCTCTGAGTAGACGATATGCCCCAGAGTATAGCTGGAGTTTTTTTAGATGGTCAGTATAGTACTTCTGCTTTAGGCCTGTGATTCTTTTAGTGAGGTATTTCTGCAGCCTTTCCAGCTGTTGCAGATGTCTTGTGAGGTACATGCCAAATGGGGTGTTGCACTCTATAATGGGTCTAATGAGGGATGAGTACAGTGGGACAATGACCTTCTTTTTTCTGGATGAAAAGCCCTTAGTGATGAGGTGTGCCACATAGAAGGATTTCCTGACTGTTGTGGCGATGTGGTTATCGAAGGTGAGACCACTGTCCACCTGTGTCCCTAAGTCTCTCATCACACTTTCGGTGTTTAGTGTACTACTACCTATGTGGTAATTCATGGGTACATGGTTTTTCCCAAAGTGGATAACTATACATTTCTTGGCATTAAGCTTGAGCCCATGGCTCTGACACCAAGCATCTGTTTCTGTAAGGCCTTTTTGTAGAATATCCACATCATTTGGGGATACAATAATGGCTCCCAGTTTGCAGTCATCTGCGAACTTTGTTATCCAGAGTCCCTTAGTGTTGGCCTGTACTTCAAAGAAGTAGATGCCAAACAAGAGTGGTTCCAGGACTGAACCCTGAGGTACTCCACTTGTCTGGAGCTGGATTTGGAGTCGGCTATTTTTGCAGTCTGGGTTCTGTCAGTAAGCCAGTTGGCAACCCATCGAGTGATGTAGGGATTTATGCCCAGCTTAGTAAGTTTATCTATGATTCCAGAATGGGGGATGGTGTTGAAGGCCTTGGAAAGGTCCAGATAGGCTGTGTGGACTGCCTTACCATCAACCACAGCTCTCGAGACTGATTCAAAGAAGTCAATCAGGTTCAGAACATAAGATCGGCCCTTCACAAACCCAAACTGTGTGGTGTTCAGTGTTTGAAGGTTGTTAATGTCTTTGTTTATAAGTTCCATGATAATGCATGCCATGCCCTTGCAGATCAGGATTGTCAGACTGATGGGATGGTAGTTCCCAGGATCCAAGGTGGATCCCCCCTTGTAGAGTGGGATAACTGCAGCTGTGCACCACTCAGTAGGCATGAAGCCTGAGGTGAGGCTATGATTAAACATGACACTTAGGTGAGGTGCCATTTCATTTTGAAGTTCATGCAGTACAGAGCCCTGGATGTCATCTGGTCTCATGGATGCTGTATTTTTAGCTTTGGAGAGTGAGGTTTCTACCTGTGTGGCTGTGATTACTGGAATTTGGCAATCTCTTGGTATTGAGATGGGCCCTTTAGGGGGTGATGGGGGGTGAAGTTGGCACTAAATCGATTTGCCAGGATATTGGCAATATCCTTGGAATCAGGATATTTAATGTCATTCTTTTGTAGCTCAGAGCATATCTGAGCATTGCCATTTAGATTCTTGACATAACTATAGAATGCCTTGTTGTTGTCTTTGGAATCTTTGGCAATTTTATTTTCATAAGTAGCTCTGGAGGATTTTACAAGGGATCTCAGCTTCTTACTGAGGCTGGTAAGGGAGTTTTTTTTCATCCTGGGATTTTCCTCTTTTCTGCAACAGTTTCTTTCTTCTGTTGTGTAGTTTGTTTATGGCAGGGGACCACCATATTGGCTTCCTTTTTTTGTAGGAGAGCATCTTGGCTCTATTTGGGATGGCATGATTCATGCATGAGTGGATATGCTCGTACAGTGCCATAGTGTAGGATTCAGCAGTCGAACTTTCAGCTCCCATCTGCATGGGTGTCATGAAGTTTGTCACTTCTGATTTGAGTAGCATGAAGTTGGCTTTGGAGAAGTTTTTTACTGAGGTTTCCTTACTGGGGGGTGCGGGTGGGATATGGATGTCAAGGGTGATTTGCATATGGTCAGACCTGACCAATGAGGGGTGACCACTGGTGTGGAGCATCTATCTCCCATGATGGTAATGACCAGGTCTAGGATATTGGAGCCCCTGGTTGGACAATGGATTAGTTGATCCAGGGTGCTGGAATTTATGAATTCCAAGAACCGTTGGGAAAAGGTGTTGGTACCCGAGCAGTTTTCCCAGTTAATGACAGGGTAGTTGAAATCACCCAGTATTATGGTGTTTGGTTGTATCTTAATATTTTCCAGTATGTTTAGAAAGGTGTAGTGAGAATCTTGGGGCATGGTGGGGGATCTGTAGCAAGCTACAATTTGGATTGCAGTTTTACCTAGTGTTAGTTGTACCTGGAGAAATTCAGATGCATTGTGTTGGGCAACTAGCCCGGAGGTGTGAATATCCTTGGTGAATATAGACACTCCTCCACCTTTAGTGTTTCTGTCTTGGTTTGACGGCTGAAAGGTGTGGCAAGAGTTGTAGCCTGGTATTGCAGGGGGTGTTCTCTGGAGCCTTGAACCTAGTCTCAGTTACTGCACAGATATCAATGTTCTCCATTTTTAGGAGTGCCTTGAAAGAGTGCATTTTAAGGTTTAGACTTCTAGCATGGAGTAGCATTACCTTCAGATTTGCATGCTTGTATCTGTTATGGTGGTGTTTTTGTCCTTTGAACCTTGCCTAAAAAAGGCACTATAGGGGTGGCAAGAGCTTTAGCCAATAACTTGAATCCCAGGGGTGACAGGTGCAAATCATCTCTGGAAAAGCATCATGGTTTGTCGATTATGTCGTCCCAGGCAGACAGATGCTAGATCCCCTTTGAATAACACCAAAAACTTACCCAATTGTTGAAGTCAATCATTTTGTACTTTTACTGTGGTATCATTCTGGGTGAAGGCAATATGCTAGTCAGGGCTAGGGTCATACCTGCTGGGCCACATGACCCGAGAGCTCTTCCTTTTCATGTAGTCCAGGGAGGTACGGCTAAAGTCATTCACTCGAACATGGACAATGACAGAGTCGTATTTGTACTTGTTGTGGAGTGACTTGAGTGCATGCGTTATGTGGCTATATAGCTACCTTATACCTTTTCTTACCTGGCAGACCTGTAGAGGAAATTTGTGTAAACACTACCTGACTGTTTCCACAGATATTCCCAAAATCCTGGGTGAAATTATGCATACAGCTTACTACCACTCCCAGGATTCGAACCATGCCTTTTGTGCAAAAAACACCAAGTTTGTGTTTTAGCAGAAGGAGTTATTGAGAAACTGCTGTCTCATGTTTGACTGTTTTCTAATACTCTCTTGGTTGTACAATCATTGTGACTGATACTTACACATGCCTGGAGCATTCCCCACCTTGGCATCTTGGACCCACTGGTCTAAGAGCTCCCTCTTCCTCCGCTTCAAGTCAGCAAAGTGGTGCTGGACCTGCTGACCAGTCCAAGGGATGCCAGCGGCACTGCTGAGATCATGGGTGAGATGGTCCCAGGCCTCTGCTTTGTATTGGCAGCCCCGGTACTGGTCCTGCAGTAGTCTCATGTCATGGTTTTCTAAAAGGAGTCTAACCATGACCCTGGACTCCTGAATGCCCCAGCACTGTGCCCGTTGGTGAAGGTGTGCACTTTCGGGTGCAGTGCTGGGGCATTCAGGAGTCCAGGGTCATACAGTATAGCCTCAGTGAGGAGCTACAACTGGTTTTGAGCTGTATTCCCACATGTGAGGTTTAAATAGGGTTGATTTCCCACACTTTGCCATGATTGGACAGTTTTGAATATGCTGAGCTAAGCTAAGCACCGGGCAAACCCACTTAGCAAAGATAAGCATTGCTTAAAGGGGTAGATGCTAAGCCCTGCTTACCAGTGTGCAAATCCACTTTAGCTACACTAGTTCTTGCTGAGAGTTTACATTTTAGCAATGCTTATACTGGCTAAGCATAGCTGAGCACAAGTTAGCATTGTTCAGCTTTCCTTTTACAGACTACCAACATTGTGGAGTTGATTCCTCATAAATTACATATTATGATATGTATGTTTACCTTCCATAACATCCCCCTATGTGCTTTCTTTACATTACATTCTTTTGTGGCTATACTGTATGGGACGCTTGCGTTTATATGGGGGTTTCACATCTGTACTACACTGACACCTCACATTTGGACCTGCTATACTACACTGGTTAAGAAATATATATTATTCACTACCTATTGGTAACAAAATATACTTCTAGTGCTGTTTTCACAAATAAATATGAATGGATTGCACTGGGACTCAAACTGTAAATGCATACAGGCAAAGTGAAAGCTCTATTCACTATGCCATTTAATTTTGGAGCAGTTTTGCTGTATATTTCTATTTAGCTTATTGGGATGTGTAAGCTAGACTGAGCATAGCTACACTTCGCACAAACCTGTTCAGCTATGCTTAAACTATATTGGAGCTTAAAAAAAATAATAAATATGTAACATTCCTCTTATAAACTGAAAAAGCTGCTAGTATGTATCAATTTGTGTTAGAGGACATTTTATGAGTAAAAGGCCAACAATATTAGGGAATAATCTGGACACTGTAAAAATCTGGACAGTTAAGTGCGATGTTGTGGGAGGCTGTGCTTATATGTACCATGGAACTGTTAGGTGCTGTGGAATTGCCATACAGCAATTCTAGAATGCAGGGTGTGTGTGCACTAATTCTTGTTTCGTGGCCATCTAGTGTAGATAGCAGCATGCCCTCATGAATATGCAAGGTCCACTACTGTCCTAGACAGCCACGGAATGCTCTGTGCAAGAATAACACTATTCTTGCATGGAGCTTGATGAATCCCAGGCCTAGTGTTTAATCATAACCAGCATCTTATGTGTTGTCAAAATGGATGAAAAGCATTCACCTCTTGTGCTTCCCTATCAATATTTTATTGATACCAGTTTTGGAACACATAAAAAACTGTTTATGATCAGAGACCAGTCATAATCTTTTTGGTAAAAATGAGATTTTGCCTTTAAATATCTTGAACATTTTCGCGATAATTTTTTCACGGATTCAGGTTGAGTCATCTTAGATAATTTTGGCAAATGGAAAAAAAAAACTGTTCACCAAAACTACCTTTAAAGAACAACTTAACAATTTTGTTTTTGCAGGGTGTAACACCCCCCCCCTGCACCACTGACATGTGGGTGTGGGGGGGGGTACATTCCCCAGACTTATATACACCAGCTCTGAGATCAGAGAAAAGTGGAGAAAAAAGCAAATTCCACTGTCACTCATTTTGTATTTGTCAAAATTATCTTCAGTAAAATGATATACTCCCATTTTTACAAGTGAAGTGTGTGTGTATGTGTGTGTGTGTGTGTGTGCGTGTGTGCATGTGTGCGTGTGTGCGTGTGTGTGCGTGTGTGTGTGTGTGTGTGTGTGTGTGTGTGTGTGTGTGTGTGTGTGCACGCACGCACAGTTGGAGGGGGTTGGGGCATGCAGCTCACCAGGAGCCTTGCTTTTCCTCAGATGTGTATAGATAATACTGTATGGGTCATTCTGGCTATCCTCCTGGCTAGCTAATATAGCATAGTTCTTTCTTAAAATGCCCCAAATGCAGTAGAAATTCATCACAGCACCATTTCACTTTTTGGATCCGTGAAACAGAGGGCCTTCATCATCTTGCTTCCTGCTCTGAAGTTACTCCTTCACTTGATCCCAAGGATCACATTATCCCTGTAAGTAGAGTTTATTCAATTCAGTACCTCTCAATGCCAAGGCAAAACTCAGCTTTATCTGTAAGGCAGACAGCCTTCCTGCCTGAAGCACCAGGTGGTATATACAGATGACCATGAGGCTATCCAGTTCAGTAGTTCGATCTGTAGTGAATTTGCCAAATATAAGTATGATAACCAGGATGAGCATCCTGCCTGCATTCTTCCAGTCCATAACAAGGGATGGGTATGTGAGACCACTATTCTACCAGGAAAGCAATTCTATTTTAAGCTAAAAGTATGCTGTCAGCTGTCTCCTTTGGAGTTCTAGGAGGGCCCACATTATAGCCAACTGCACATCTGCTTGGTTCTAGGATCCCCCTCCCAACCAGTTCACAAAACCTGCAGTACAGCCGAATCTGAATGTGGAACTTATACCACAGGCAATCTGGCTTCCCACCAGGTACTATCTGCAGTAATTAGTCCAATGTGCAGGGGAACTACCGCTTCACATTAACATCCTATTGTGTTCAGTGGACTTCCTCAATAATTTAGTCTTACATGTTGGTGAATCTTGCCAATGTACAACACTAAATTAATTTGGCATGGCAAACCCAATTCCCCTTTTGGAATTGAGCACAGAGCACTAGCAGTTCCAATTAGCATATGCTGAAATGGAAAGACAACAAACAGTAAGTAAACTTCTCCAGTTTAAACACTTAAAATTATAATATATTGGTTAAGCACTTTTGTCTTGTACAGCAAGGACTTCTTCAGACCCAAACTATATCATAACACCTGCTTACTTCTAAAACTAGCTATTAAAGAAACATATACCTTAAAAATACAACTAAAATATTCCTAGAAAAATATATGTATAGAAATTTATATTGAAATGCTTAAAAAACAATGCAAAAGAAATCATTTTTATATAGTGCATAAAAAATCATGAACAATACATGCTGTCATTTAAACACGATGCAAACAACTGTGAGTTGTTAAACCACATACAAGCTCTACTTCAGCTCATTGTAAATAGAAGTACATGGTGTACTACTACCCAAATCAGCATCAGCAAATCATGACCCCCCACCGACACCTTGCACCCAATGGGGATAGCCCCTTTGCCACCCCAGCTACACCTCTGTACCCATACCCTACTGAGGCACATTAGTTTGCTTGTCTGTTTATTGAATTTTGAATGTCAGGGTACACTTTGCAACAATTAGCTGGATTCTATGAACCAGTAGTACAATTACACTGGACTTCTTCCCTTTTGTTCACTGTGGTGCATCTCTCTCTCTCTCTCTCTCTATATATACATATATATATATATATATATATATATATATATATATACGGATCTACTTCAGAAGCTCGAACTTTCAAAATTAAAATTTCGAACTTCAAACAGCCGAAACCATAAGATCTAAGTTTTGAAACTTTTTTTTTTTGGTACATATTCTGAGAAACATGAAGAGCATATAATATAGTACACAGCAAATGCTTACTCCAATGCTCATGTAAGCAATTAAATATGTTTTAGTCATGACTCCACGAAAGTTAATAAAAGTAATTCATTATTTTTGTTTCACATTCAGTTTCCAAGCTTCTTTTTCTCCCTACCAGATTTCGGAAAACCATATTACACATGTAATATGGTTAGCAGCAGATGGTTAATCCATTGACTATATGAACAATAAAGGGTATTCACCGTGATAGGTGTGAAGAAGGTGTGAGGAATTCATTGCTTTTGTTCTTATCCATGCTTCTTTTTCTGTTTACAGCAGCAAACTATTACAAAATACATTTGACCAAGTGTGATTTTGGTTGCTTCAGGGGCTTGAAGTTATTACACATTTTATTAGAATCTGTACTGGCTTTATTAGAGTAAGGATTATCCGGTGCTCTTAATAATTCCTTTTTCAAAAACCAACTACTGCTGCATACAGACTACAGGGTACAGTGTACTAAACAGTTGTAAAGCTTAAATTGCTGAAAAGGTTATTACAGAATGGCAATCTTGTTGAAATGAATTAATGAATATGTTTTGGGAGATAGCATATGTGGGGCCAAGATCAAATTGATGGTGCCATTAGCAAGAGTTATAGTTACCATTGATAACTGCACTGGTTATCAATGCATCTGATCCTTTATTTGCTAGCAGCTAAATATTATGTATAAAAAATACTGTAAATTATTTATTGTCAATAACCAGAAAATGAGAACAGGGCATAACTCATAAAATGAGCAGAATTTCCCTTTGAAGAAAATGCATTAAACTAGTATATATCATTACCCTGACCTATGAATGACTGAGTCCAGAAAGTTAAACAAATACTGTGGTGCCTATAAAAGAATTTCTGTCTGCATTTCTGAAGAAAATGTTGGTCATGCAGAAGAAAGAAGGTAACAACCTTGAACTCCTGTCCAAAGCAGTGTTTATAAAACAATTTTATTTAATGTATGTAGCCTGACTATTGGAATAGTAACATATCCTCAGAATACAGGAATAAGAGGCTACTCTATAGTATAGCAAGATAAAGCCCTTAGTATGATCCAGGTGACTCTAGTTCAATTAGCGTCTTGAATGACTGATAGAGTGGCAAGGAGATATGGGAGTGCTCATCCAGGGTGGGTGGTATGTGGGCATCTCTAGATGATGATCCCTGGTGGAGGCCAGGGATGTAACTAGAAGAGGAGTGGTCAGCAGAGGCAGTAAGGGCTTGGCTGAGCTGCTGCAGAGGTAGGGTGATATGCCACTGATCCTCACATTGTATGCACCTCTAGGGCTGTACCACGCTCCCACAAAGGAAAAGGGGGAAATAAGGCTAGATCAATAATGTCCCTGCTGGACAGAAGCTCAGATGTGCAATAGTCCATAGCCTGAGAGTCACGACTGATCCCAGGAGATTGGCATGGAGGAGCTGTTAGCCTTGGCAAAGACAGGGCAAAAGGGCTAGAACAGTAATAATTAAGAAAGGCCGGTGGGAAATAGCAAAAAAAAAAAAAAAAAAAAAAAAAAAAGAAAAGAATATAGGAAAAAGAGGAAGTCCCCACTCCCCACAAACACACATCATCATTATCATCAGTCCCCCTTTTTCCTGCTTTCTAAATGGTGCTGAGGTATCTTTCAATTGTCACCATCTCTTTCGATTCAGTGCCACTCTCCTACCTTCTTTGACAGTCATGCCTCACTGTCGCAGGTCTTCTCTTACTCAGACCATCCCTATCTTTGATGGATGCCCTTATTTCCTCTCACCTTCTTCCTATCTGTCCCAAATCTTCTTCACCACATTGTTTTCTGATTTTCTCTGCATGTCCAAACCACTGAAATCTGTTATCTTTGACATTTCTGCAACTGGAGCTATTTTGGTTTCTGCTCTGATGTTCTCATTTCTTCATTTGTCCCATAGTAGGGTCTATATTAAATTAGCGAATGCTTAGAAAAGCGAATGCTAATTCATCGACTCCTTTTAAGCAAAAGCTTAAAATCTCGAACACCTGAAACAGCAATTTTTTTCACAGGGAAAAAAATTGCTGGTCCACAAAAAAAAAAAAAATATATTAAAACATTATATAATGTGGGGAGCTTTGCCCCCCACCACCCCCCTACTTAAATATACCAACTCCGAGATCACACCACAGTGGAGGAAATGGCGAACTCCCGGAACCGGTCCAATGATTTTTTTCCCTGTGAAAAAAATCGCTGTTCCGGGTGTTCGAGATTGTAAGCTTTCACTTAATAGGGTCGATGAATTAGCGTTCGCTTTTCAAAGCATTCACTAATTCAATATAGACCCCCATAGTACACATCTTACCACCAGTCTCATGCACTTTATCTCCACCATCTCTATCTTCCTGCCTTTACTGCTTAGGTTTCTGTACCATACAGAACTAATGATTATACCACTGTTTTGTACACCTAACATTTCTGCTTCTTTTGCATTCTTCTGTCATTACACTACCACTGACACTCTTTGCCAGTTGGTTGTAGCTCCTCTGTTTAAGCTTTGACCTCTTTTGTCAGACCTCTCTTCTCCTGCACTACCCTGCCCAGATACTTGAAGCTGTTAACCTGTTTCAATATTTTCCTTTCTATCAGCTTCTTCTGATTTCCCCAGTTGTTGCCATTACAGCTGTCTTATATGGTGTCAGTTTAATCCCATGTGCCTTCAGTTTTGCGTTCCATCCCCCAATACTTTGTTGAAGCTCTTGCTCAGAGTCTGCTGTAACACCAAATCATCTGCATACAGCAACTTTGTTGATCTGTCCCTTCTGACTAAGCAGTGGGCTCCGAGCTGAACTCCGGTACACACCCACTCCCACTGGGTACACCTCGGTGAGACCAAGCACTATTCATACTTGAGTTTTTGGGTCATTGTACATAGCCTGCACTAATTCTACCAGTGTTTCTGGGACTTCAAATCACTGCAGGACTGCCCAAATCAGCTTTCTTGGGACCTTATCATATGCTTTCATCAGTTTTAGGAATGCCCAGTTAGACTCTTTCCTCATCTCTAGCTTCTTCTAAACTATCTGTCTCACTGCAGACATCGAGTCATTTATGCTTCAACCTGATCTGAATCCAACTGCACATGTCCCATCATACTTTGTACTACTCTGCATATTTGTTTATCCGTTATCCACTCCAGAATTTTCATGCAATGTAACAGGAGTTTGATACCTCTGTACTGCCCACAGTTGTACATGTCTCCTTTGTTCTTTTGCACTGACACTAGCATGCTTGTTCTCCAGTCATCTGGGATACACATTTCTCTCCATCCTGCTATAAGTACCCTAAGGAGCCATTTCTCCCCTATGTCTCCCAACAGCTTGATCATCTGAGCAGCTGTTTTCCCTGATTTCATTTTTCTTAGTGCTGTTCTACTTCTTCCAGAGCGTGCATCCCGTCTTCTTCCACCATAGACTGGGTCCTGGCAGTACAGCTTCTGTGAGGTTTTCTTCATTGAGAAGTTGCTGAAAGTATTCCTTTCATTTCTCTTTGATTTCCTCTGGGCAGGTGAGAAGGTTGTTACTGGAATTCCTTATGAACTGTGTCTGTAAATCTTTATCTTTCTGTCATTGCCTTACAATCTGAGTTTCTTTGTGCCTTTAACAAGTCACTTTCCGGAAGCTAGTACCGTACCTCTGTTGCCTTGTTCTTCCCTATAACAACTGCTCTCTTAGTCTCTTTGTTACTCAACTAGCATTACTTCTTTGCCTGGTCTGTCTTTTCTCTCTCCCACTTTTTCCTGCACCACTTCTTTCTCTTGATGACTTCCTGGACTTCTGCATTCCAAAACCATCTTTCCTTATGAACCTTTTTTCCGTACCTGGCTTGGCCACATACCTGTTCAGCAATCCTCACACATGCCTTTTTGAGGTACTGCCATTATTCTTCAACCACCTATTTCTTTTCTTCCTGAGGTGCTAGAGCCCTGAGTAACTCTATGAACTCATAATTTCTCTCCAGTCAAATTCCAGGTCTTCAGCCTAGTCTCTGTTGATGTTAAAGCTTTCTCTGACCACTGCTTGAAGATGATTGTGGCAGATAGTGGTTTATGCTGTGAGTTGAATGTTTCACTAGGAATGACTTTGCAATTGCTGATTCTATCCCGGTACCCTTTCCTTGCTAGTTGGAAATCTACCTGTGTTGCATGCTGGCCACTCTTGTTTGTGATCTTGTGACTCTCTCTCCTACTGAGCCATGTGCTGGCCATGATCGAGCCATTTGTCAGACAGAAAGCTAGAATGGCATCTCCTTCTTTATTACTGTTGCTACACCCACATAGACCAAGGCAGTCCTCATGTCCTGTTCTGTTCTCTCAATATGTGCATTCAGGTCACCCATTGTCACCACCAATTCATGTTTTTCTACTTTATCTAGTATGTTCTGCAACTGCTGCTTGAATGCATGTTTTTCCCTCACTATCACAACTCTGCTTTTGGGCATAGGCTGAGATTATGAATAATGCCCTGCCCTTACACTTGAATCTGGTTGATATGAGTCTGTCATTAATTCTGATGAAATACTTTACTGCCTTCTGAAGCTTCTCCCTTACCACAGTTCCCACACCATTTCTAGTCTGTCCTCCTTCTGTGCAGTAGACTGGACTCCAACAAAGTGGCTTTTCTGCACTGGACTTCCATCTTGTTTACTGGATACATTGGAAGTCCAGCCGCCTTCTTACCATGTCATCCACTTCCATGCTGTGTCCTGGTAGTGAACCTACCCTGAGTGCAGCAATTCTTAGTTCATGTTTGACAGGTTGATGGGTGTTGCAGCCAGCATTAAAGAGAGCTATCCCAGGTAACCCAGGCTGGGAAACTGGACACCAGCTGGTCAGTAGCTTATTGTCTGAGGCTGCTGGGCTTCATGGTGGGCACACAGTGACCAATAAGGGCAAATACACCCCTGACTCTGATAACATGGGGTCACTGGTATGGGTCCAGCCCTCAACCAACATATCACCGGCAAGTACTCATGCCCATCTTTGGCAGCATTAATCAATACAACTGAATCACCTACAGCTACTTTTTACACAATTAAGTGGCTAGTTCTGATACAGTGTGCAGTCTGTGATCCATGTTTTCCTATTGTGAGGATACTGCATATGACAGTTGATGCCCAAAGCAGTTAGTTTATACAACTTTCCCCCCATAGGACACCATCTTAAATCTGTCCTTCTGCATTCTCCATTCTTGGGTGAGTTTGAGGTGGAAACACTCAGCTTGTTTTTAGGAGGTGGCAGGAACCCAACAGAAATCCAGGGACAATATGCAAACTCCCTACAGGCATTGGCTGGAGGTCAAGTCCTGCTAAACACACACATACACACACATACACACACACACACACACACACACACACACACACACACACACACACACACACACACACACACACACACACACACACATAAACATAAACACATATAAATGTGTGGATGTTTGTGTATCTATCTATCTATCTATCTATCTATCTATCTATCTATCTATCTATCTATCTATCATCTATCTATCTGACTATCTATCTATCTGTCTACCTATCTATCTATATTTCAGTCTATACATGCACTCACACACATACATATACACTTACATAAGGGAGGTATAGTAGTACAGCACTTAGCATTGTTTTTTGTTGTGCATCTCTGTGATATTTGTAGTACTTGCCTTCCTTCTCCAGTTTGTGTGTTCTGTTGATACATGTGAGGGTTTTCTGAGGGTCTTTGATTTTATCTTACATTCCAATGGTATGCTTATAGCTGCTTTAGTAGTGATAAAATGCCCAGAGATGTGTATGCGTGAATGGAGTGTGAATCTGTGTGCATTGTTATGGGCTGTTACCTCATCTAAGAACAGGTGAGTGTGTGTGTGTGTGTGGTGTCCTTGCAAAGAGGGATGGGACTGGAGTGAAAGGTTTAGAATCATCTTAGCCTAGTCGTAGATATGGTAGGAACTGAATATCAGGACTATGATAATGCAGAAAAATACTGTTAGCTTGAAAAGTTTTTAAATCAAAGACACAAGCTGGACATTTTTCTTAACAAAATGGCACAGTCTCAGTCATGTTGCTTAAAATGGGTACTTAAAGTATAATTGCTAAAGTAAAATGACAGCTGTGTTAGCCATTAATAAATTTGAAAGATGTTTGCCTGCTACTAAAAGAAAGTGGCTGTTTTAAAGAAACCCTATGGGAATTTTTACTGTACTAGTAGGGCAGTTGTTTGTACAATGAAACATTTTTTAAAACTGAGCACCCTAGATCTATAATAAAGTCTTGTTAAAAATCTGATATCACACATAAAGTATCAGCTATAGACATGCTCTGCTATACATGTAGAAAAGAGATCATATAACCAGATTTTAGTGATAATAATGTTCTAACCATGAATATGGTAACCAATGAAAAGTATACTGCTAATGATACTGAGCCTATGGAGGGTGAATAGTTTCCTACAATTTTGTGATGTTGTGCTATGGAAAAATTATGAAAAGTTCTCCGCATCAGTAATTTTTGGCAGAGGTTTTACGCCGGATGCCCTTCCTGACGCAACCCTCTCCATTTAACAGGCGGCCCCGTGGACTATGATGTTTGCAGATGACATTGTGATCCATAGTGAGAGTAGGAATCAGGTTGAGGAGACTCTGTAGAGGTGGAGATACGCTCTAGAGAGCAGAGGAATGAAGGTCAGCAGGGCTAAGACAGAATATATGTGTGTAAATGAGAGGGAGGGTAGAGGAATGGTGAGGATGCAGGGAGTAGAGTTGGTAAAGGTGGACGAGTTAAAGTACTTGGGATCAACAGTTCAGAGTAATGGTGAATGTGGAAGAGAGGTGAAGAAGAGAGTACAGGCAGGGTGGAATGCGTGGAGAAGAGTGTCAGGAGTGATTTGTGACAGACGGGTACCATTAAGAATGAAAGGGAAGGTCTACAAGAGGGTAGTGAGACCAGCTATGTTATATGGGTTGGAGACAGTGGCATTGACAAAAAGGCAGGAGTCAGAGCAGGATGTTGCAGAGTTAAAGATGTTAAGATTTGCACTTGGTGTGACTAGGATGGATAGGATTAGGAATCAGTATATTAGAGGGTCAGCTCATGTTGGACAGTTTGGAGACAAAGCAAGAGAGACGAGATTTCGCTGGTTTGGACATGTGCTGAGGAGGAATGCTGGGTATAGTGGGAAAAAGATGCTAAAGATGGAGCTGCCAGGTAAGAGGAAAAGAGGAAGGCCTAAGATAAGGTTTATGGACAAGGTGAGAGAGGACATGCAGGCGGTTGGTGTGACAGAGCAAGATGCAGAAGATAGGAAGAAATGGAAAGAGATGATCCACTGTGGTGACCCCTAATGGGAAAAGCCAAAAGATGATGATGATGTGCTATTGAAAAATTGATTGTGCAATTTCTTAGTTGATGGAAATGAGCATGAACTCCTGTACATATTCCATTTAAAGAAAAATGTTAACACACACATCTAATGCAGAAAAGCCTTCAAAAGCAGAATGAGTTGCAGGAAGGAAACTAGATGGTAAAATACTGTAACTAGAAAGTTTTAAAAACAGCAAGAAGTAGTATGTCTATAAGTACTGCAAAGCAAAAAGTAACAATGAGTAGCAGAAGTAAAGCGAAGGAATCAATAAAATGATGCATTCAAATGAAGTGATGTTAGGAAGTATGCAAGTGCAACAAATAAGTGCTGAAGATGAGAAACATAGCAATAAAAATCATTAGTATACTAAAAGAGGAAGACAGTACCTGGTTAGAGTTTTAAATGCAATTCTGTCACTGTGAGAGTGAAAACTTCAAAAAGAGAAGTATTTAATCAACAGGGTTTTGTGACTAAGGAAAAAGGTAAAACTCAAGATAGAACTTTTTCAGATAGACAACAACACACAGAAGAGGGTAATGTATACTGACAGACAAGATAACCTTGAACAGAGCACAAATAATGTTCTTGTTGAGCTAATATGTAGAACACTTAAACAGAAAATTAGATATGTATGCAGAAGGTTGATAAACAAAAAGAGCTAGAAAAATGAATAAGGTAGAAATAACTGATGCTAACAAGTATTTGTATGAGTTGCCTTTCTTAAGAGAAAAGGTTGGCTCTGCAGCCGAAATGCCTGTAGTGGTAGGAGAGAGGGCACTGACCACCTCCTCCATAAAGACTGTGTCTAAGGAAACTACTGAGCTTGCAGGCATCCAGATAAGCCAGATAAAGTTTTAAAAATCAGTCATATGATATAACTTTACACTGAGCAAGATAAATAAAGTTAGAGTTGTAGGGGAAGGAACTGAACAAAATATTCCCACTTCTTGCCCATACATTGAAAAACAAAATTATTTATTTTACATTGTATATAAGAACAAAGAAGAAGTGATATGCAGACTCTTAGTGCTTAAAACTTTCATAATCTTAGTGTTGAAGTTATTACAAACTCATATACTAGGAACAGACAAGACCAAAGTCTGTATTATAGCAAAATAATTTTACAGGCTGTGAATACTGGCAGAACTTGAAAATATTCCCCAGGATTCATGAAGCTCAGTGCAAGGACGGAGTTAGGCTTGCGCCGACCGTGCAACATAGAGATGGTGCAGTAGCGCCATATGCATATTAATGAAGGTGCGCTGCCACCACATCCACGTGCATAGGAAACGTGCATGAGTGCATGGAGCATGTCGAAGTGCCGCACAGAGGCGAGGACATGTCAGCTGTTTACGTGCAGCCTAAAATGCTGAATATTACAGCCTCCCTCCAATAGTAATCACACCTGTCAGTGTCCACGGATACTGAAACATATGCAAAGCATGCAGGACAGTTTTGCGAACACAAAAATAAGAAGCAAACACAAATGCACATAGCTGAATACTGAGTCCCCAGCCCTCTAACAAATTACATTTAAAACCCCGTGCCTGTATTCTATTGTAGTCTTGATGGTTATACCAAGTGGAAGTGAAACACATCATGTTAGCGTGCCGCCAATAGCTAAGTCTAGCCCAATGGTCAGGGTTATCACCTGTCCCACATTGTGAGGGACAGTCCCCCTCTGGGCAGTTGTGTCCATACCAAAACCATTATAAATGTAAAATATTCTGCGATTGTAGGACATAATTATGTCCCACATCTTATGTAATAGTCACATACAATAGTTATTTCCATATGTAATATACCTACATGTTACAAGAAACAGAATAAGCAAGTAAACAAAACAGAAGAAGCAGCTAAACTGCTACAACAATAAGCTTACATTTAGGCATAAAACAAAAGTACTATCCATTATACTGATCATGGGTATGTGTTGGCCTGTAAAATCTGATGTGTGTCCCGAATATATCCCATCCTGGCCATATGAAAAGGTGGCAGCCCTACCAATGGTCAGAACATTCACCCAAAATCTGCCCATTTGCGGTTCACCTTGTCAGGATGGGCCAAAGATGAATGGGTATTACCTGGGTCTACCTACCATGTCATGAAAGATAAGTATTTGTGTGTACCTATGTGTGTGATGTACAGCATGTGGAAGGTGAAAAATGCTAGGGTAGTCCTCACAACCATACAGGTACCAGAGATATGTAGTGTATGCACTGTGTTCCCTTGACCGTGCCATGGGCCATCAACCAGAGAAGGAATGGATGGACTGTGTGGAATATGGGTGTGGGGGGGTGGGTAATGTAATAATTCACCAAGGGGAGACTGTATTGGATGCACAATAGGTGAACTGGAGGTGTATGAGGGAGCAGTGGGTGAATCAGAAAGAAACACAAAGAACAAACATACACATCCGCAATACAACCTGACAGGCCATGCTGTAGAACACAATCCTACAAACATATGAATATTAAAATGTGCAATACACGTGTACAGAAACGTCACCGGCACATACCCACATAATGGTCCGGCCTGAACTGAGCCATCCAACCACAACACACCTGGATACATAACTGAATACCCATCAATACAGGACACAACCCCCCCCATTCCTGAACGTCCACCAAATCCAGCCATACTCGGGCTGCCAGCTTGTCGCAGCCATATCTGCACATAGTGACCACTATTCATTTCTAGTAGGCAGTCTCACCCTAGGCAGTCTCAGGATTGCAAACTATGTATCCCTTGCATGTATAACCCTATCACATTTTTGTAAATCCAAAAATATCGAAGGTTATTGGTCTGTTCAATTTTTGGATATCCCTCATGATGTCCAGTCCTGTAGACATCTGGACACAAGTTGTATGTGCAGTAGTGGTTCATGAGACTGCTCAGCCTCCAGCTGGTCATGCAGAACCTACTACCGGGGATTAAACACCTGACTGTGATGCACGGCTCCCCACATGCATTATCGAGAATATATACTTTACACATTCGCATAGTGGCAGTTGGATATAGGGTTATTAAGGCGCTGACGTAAGCAAGGTACCTCCTGTCCCACTTTGTGAGGGACAGTCCCTGTTTGGGTAGGTGTGCCCTAACCAAAAATAATACAATGGCAAATGTCCTGTGATTGTAGGAAATAATTATGTACCATATTTCATGTAACGGTTGCATAAAACAGTTATTTCTGTATGTAAAATACGTAAATCTTACAAGAAACAGAATAAGCAACTAAACTGCTACAAGAATAAGCTCTCATCTAGGAAAATAAGTAAAGTTCTAAACCCTGTACTGACCGAGGGTATGTGTTGGCCTGAAAAATTTGGTGTGTCCCGAATATATCCCATCCTGGCCATATGGAAAGGTGGCAACACTACCAATGGTCAGAGCATTCGCACAATAACTGGCCAGCCTCTTAATCCCCCCTAAAACCAGTGACCTTTGGAGGAAAGGTGATGAATTACACTGAATGAATAATAACAATAATTAAGAGTAACGGATGTCTTTTACTTCAGAAAATAAGTATTAATACATATGCTCTGATTCTGTCAATGTTTCAAGTAAATAGTACTAATATTTTAAAAGTGTCCATAATTGTCCCTGATTTGTCCTTGCCTTGTCCCCGTTACTGTTCAAATTAGTCCCTGAGTGGTTGAGAGATCCGTACACATATGTACACTAACCAACTGTCACATTTGTTGCCAGTACTGTTGAATACCTGTAGAGAAGTCATATATCCTAGCTACCATCCATGCATAATGTACCACAGATGGTGTAGTGGTCAAACCGGTGACTAAGGTGTGTCTGTTTCTGGGTCCACAGACAGTATGCAGGTGTACATGTATGTATATGGACATACAGACAGATATATATATATATATATATATATATATATATATATATATATATATATATATATATTTATATATATATATATATATATATATATATATATATATATATATATATAAAAGAACATGGTCACAATAAAGAAGTCGTAATGAATGCAAAGGGACACACCAGCGGAACCCCCACACCACGTATTATGTAGTGCTGACATATCAAGCCAGTCAGAGGTGGGCAAACCCCTGCATCTGTAAACACAGGTAGAATGGTAAAATTGGCACTAACTCTGTCCACGTGCTAATTCTGACTTTCAAACAAGTACAGGGCTGTTCCAGTCTCCAGTCGGACAAGCCTAAACCAAGATGACCACATGAACACCCTGACAATCAAACACATGTATGTGCAAGGACTATAAGCTTTGGAGTTCTGAATATCCTTGGAGTGAGTAAACATGCAGCACGGGTCCAGAGCTGTAGGGAATAGAGAATGGTGCATGTGTAGTACTGTGGTTTTCCCAGCAGGAGAAGGGATGCCTGCTGTGTAACTGAAGTGTTGAGAGAGACATGTGTTCGGGTAACTATGAACCATGGGTATATATATAATATATATATATATATATATATATATATATATATATATATATATATATATATATATATATATATATCTATATAAATGAAGCAGAACATCATACAGGCATTCCCGGTTCAAGTTTGACTATAGCACATATCATTTTCCTTGTGGAATGAATGTCGCTGTGCTGTAAAGCCAACATTTAAACACGTAAAGGTGAGCGTGTGTTTTGCATGGGGCCATTAACCAAATTCCTTCAATCAAAGTGGTACTGTCATAATGAATAAGCACACGTAAGCACAAATAAGCAGCAGTAAACATATATAACTCACAGTAAGTATATGTGAGTGCACCTGCATGGGTGTAAATAGCAAATGTATGTTTTTATGAACAGATGTAATATATATATATATATATATATATATATATATATATATATATATACACAAGCACACACACATATCTATATATATATATATATATATATATATATATATATATACGCATACACATATCTATCTATATATATATATATATATATATATATGTATATATAAATATATGTGTGTGTGTATAAATATATAGCCACAGACAGGAAATATATATATCTATATATATATATGGTTCCACTTGAAATCATCGAATTACCAATTCATCGAATTGCAAATCATCGAGACCGAATTGTCAAAAACTAATTTCATCGAAAACTCATATCATCGAATCTCAAATCATCGAAAACCATAAAGCAATTACAAATAACATTCCACAAAGTTTTTACTATGTTTATGCAGGGGGGCAAGCCCCCCTGCACCCCCCATACCCCCCGTAAATAAATATACCAACTCCAAGGTTGCACTACAGTGGGGGAAAGAGGTTATTTCCTAACCCCACCGTAGTGCGACCTTGGAGTTGGTCTATTTTATTACGGGCCCCCCACATGTGGGGTGCAGGGGGGCTTGCCCCCCCTGCATAAACATAGTAAACAGTGTCTGGGATGTTATTTGTAGTTGCTTTATGGTTTTCGATGATTTGAGATTCGATGATATGAGTTTTCGATGAAATGAGTTTTCGACAATTTGGTCTAGATGATTTGCAATTCGATAAAATGGTAATTCGATGATTTCAAGTGGAACCATATATATATATATATATATATATATATATATATATATATATATATATATATATATGTGTGTGTGTATTTGAAGAATGAACACCGTAAGAATAAAGCATACACAAGGGTTGTGAAGGGAATCGAGAGAAACTAAGGTGTTATATAGTGCTTGCAGCATATGTCAGATAAAGCTGCCCAAGAGTGAGCAGAGCAACGCTATTCACACCAGAGGCACGGTTCTACCAGTGGGCATAATATCATTGAACTGCTACATCTACATTACACACAGACTGAATGTAGTTCATGTTGGGACCACCTACACTTGTAACCCACAAATGGCCATAATTCATAACACCAGGAAAGGCACGTATGTGCAAATATAAATGGCGGGAGACCCTGTGAATACATGAGGCAGTACAAAATGTGTGTAGGGCCCCAAACGCTCTGGAGAGGGCAATGTGTAAAGGTGTGTCATGGCTGCGATAGCAAGTGGATAATGGCTGTTACACATGGAAACTCAATACAGGTTGGGTGGAGGAACTATGGGTATGCGATTATGGATCCAGGAGTGCCAGAGTTGGTTGGGCAGGTTCCAATGGACCGCCCGGTGTATGTCAGCTAGTATGTAATAGGTATATATGCATATACACATGCAGACAACAATATTTATTTTTATTTATTTATTTAACATTTGTTGACCGGGAATGTCCGACTAGGTTCCACAGAGACTGTTTTCAGCGGAGGCTCGGGGAGAAATGCTCCAGATGCATGTCTTTGGAATGTGGGAGGAAACCGGAGTACCTGGAGGAAACCCACGCGAACACAGGGAGAACATGCAAACTCCACACAGAAGGCACCCCAGCCGAGAATCGAACCAGAGAACCTCTTGTTGTGCGGTGACAATGTTAACCACTGCACCACTGTGCCACCCGCAATATGTAGAAGTACATTCTCTGTAACACATGCACTCCATTTATTGACATAAATAATATGAATGTGCACAGACAAATAAAGACAGTAGCTGGAATAATAGGCTGTGCAGACGAGTAACAGGACAAATGACACTGTATTACATCCCAATTACCATTGGTAATCCGTACATGAACATATTGTGACATCAGTCCACTGTATAACGTGCTAAATACCGATTACAAGATAACCGGAGTGAAGTGTCGGTGTCATAATGACTAAGGCATAGTATGCTGGGGAAGCATATATAAAATCCAATACGCATGTGTAAGTGCGTATGAGTGGGAAATGTATTGGTCAGCGGGCACACAGATGTATATATATTCATATATATATATATATATATATATATATATATATATATATATATATATATATATATATATATATATATATATATATATATATATATATATATATATATATATATACAGTGACTTCACCGACAAGTGAATTCACCGACATCGCAAAACACGGACGTTTACCAGGTAATGGGTGCAAAGTCGCTACTCATGCCTACCATGGTTTAGTAAGTGTGGCAGTATCATGCAACCATGGTAGGCATGAGTAGCGACTTTGCACCTGTTACCTGGTAAACGTCTGTGTTTTGCGATGTCGGTGAATTCACTTGTCAGTGAAGTCACTGTCGATGTTTTGAGTTGTCGATCAACTCATAGGGACCCATACATATATATATATGTACATATGTTACTGTACATATACACATGTACATACCTAGGTTATGTTACAACAATTACGGGTAACATACGGTCAGACCAGGCATATGTTAGTGGGAGGTCCAATACCTCCCACACACCCCCAGCTAGGCCGGTGAGACATACAGACACGCAATAAAGGTAAATACACTGCTGCTTTCCAGACCACTGGCAGGAAACTACCAGTTGGAGAGATCTGCAAGGTCTACATTTTGAACATGGATCACTGGGTCCCTTGTGGGACACCAAAAATTTGCCTTGTAGGCGAACCAGTAAACATTGAGGCAACCAGGATGTAGCTGTACACGGAACAGTAGGTATGTTCAAGTCTGATAACACATGAGTTGACAAAACGTACGACATGTGTCCCAACACGGGGAGAGTGAGCAGTGTGTAGGGGTGTGTTCATACCCCAGCTGAGCTCACAGTAAGGATTAGTACTGTAGAGGGGTGTCAGGTAGGGGAGTCATGGGTATGCAATAATGGGCCTAAGTGTGCAGGTGTTGGTTGGCAGAGATGTATTAGGCCCGCCCTGTGGAAGTAATTAATATTCCTATTTGGATATAGCAGATGCCCATGCCTCCCATACCTTAAGAGCACATCTACTGGATAGTCCGTAAACCATTGGGGGAACACATAGGGACTATATCAGTGAACTGTACCCAATTATCATGGACATCCGTGATTAAGAATCAGAATCTAACACAGTCCCAACTAAACCCTTCCAGAACTAGTGATTTTAGGTGGACATGTGGCAGAATACACGTAATGACTAATGACAACATGTATAAGTCATAAACAGCATGTACCTTGACAAATGTGTATGAATCCATATGCTCTGGGACTATCAGTGTGTCAGGTTAATAGTACCAGTCATCTAAATGTGTCCCTGAGGGTGTTATCCAGTGTCCCTGATTTAGTGTTCATTCTTCCCCATTCGTATGTGAGGTTTGCTAGTGATGGAAAGCGCATATTCTGCCAACTACCTTAGGTAGATGATAGCATAATAGGTTGGGGTTACCACCTGTTCACCTTTGTGAGGGACACTCCCCTTTGGGCAGTTGTGTCCTGCAAAATAAATGTTATTATGGCACATGGCCTGTGATTTAGGGCAAAGAATCCATATATTGTCTGTACTGGTTGCATAAAATGATTATGTTGTATCTGAAACACCTAGATGTTATAGGAAACAGTATTAGCAACTATAATGCTACAAGAATAACCTTTAATTATGCAAACCGGTGAAGTAGTCTATTTTCTACTGGCTGTGGATATGTGTTGCCTTGCCAAATCTGACATCTCTACATATAGGTCCTATAGGGCTGCCACCATTCCAAATGGCCAATGTGGGACCTGCTCCGTTGAAATGTCAGACATACCAGGTCAGAACATACCTACAGCCGTGCATAGTACAGAACTATACGTATTAACACAAATAAAAGCTTAGTCTAGCAACAGTCAAGTTGCTTATGCTCCTTCACATAACATATAGAAGTGTCATGTATATAATAACTGTTACGTGTAACTATTAGAGAAACGTGGAATATAATATTGTCCTGTAATCAGGGAATTTGCTATGTCTTGATTATTTTCACATGACACATTCGCCTAAGGAGGGACTGTCCCATGCAAAGTGGGACAGATGTTAATCCTAAAGTCTCACCTCGGCCAATTTAAAAGGTGGCAAACCTACAACAGGTATGCTGTAGCATTACCCGACGGATGGATGTGGGTCCCAAAACACATTTACTTGTCTGCATTGCAGAGTATCGGTTCCCATGTATCAGCCAGATGGGAGCAGATTGCATGAGGAACACGCATATAATATGATTAACTCATTCGACAGGCCACTGATTCCATACAGTCGGACACCATGCCGTTGTCTAATGGTCAGCCATACCTGATACTATAGTCATGTAGTCTAATGTAATAGGCATCACAAAGGATCGAGCCCACCCAGCGTGAGTGACACATACAAGCACCAATGTCGGTGCATGTGCAAGTGAGGGAGCGAGCGGGTGTATGCATGTTTGGCTACCAGTATGCAAGTACTGCACTGGTAAAGAAATGTGGAGTCTAACCAAGTGTATGCAGCTGTAACCAGAGGTCAGCAGTGCTTAACACCACGCAAACCCAAGCACAACCACTCCCATCTCCTTCAATGTGCCTTACTCACTCCGTATCCAATGGGCTTGTTCTGGCCACAAACAAATAACTGTCCTTTGCAAGTGTTGGTAGCAACACCCTGCGCACAAAGCTAATGTGAATTGCCAATACACCATGGCAAATATACAGACAATAGACAGTACCACACACATACCATACAGCACAGTCATCCAACAGTATAGCAATGTACTGGCAGATATGTCCAGACCACTGGTGTTTGCAGACCTGGCCGTCTTGTGTTTACATGTGTGAGCATGCCCATTATGACCATTCTGCATGTTGTCGACTGACATTGCTGTCATACCTTCATGTGTTTGAGCATGCCCAGTATGGCCAACTGTATCTCATGTGTTACATGTCCAGGTAGTCAGTACTGTGGTGCCGACCTCTGCGTTGTACACTGACAGATGGCATGCTTTGTCTGCAGGGTATCCATCAGTCATGTGGCATTGACTGTTGCTACATTTCTGCACAGCGTGGGGGGATATCCGACTGTATCCACATTCCTACATAGCACTGGGGGGGGCGCACCTGACTGTTGTTACATGTGTACGTTGGAAGGGGGGCACACCTGACACCTGTACACTTTTGTGACTACTGTACTGGTATGTCAAGTACTCCATTTCAGTGTGTAGACCTACCTATTGTGCTGGCTAGAGGCACACCAGTGTACTCCAGATCTTAGCTTTAATTACCAACATATTCGTTTCAGACGTCCTAGCCTTCACAACCTACATCCAACTGCCTGGCCTGCTGTAGTCTGTCTGTGTGGGTCTGGTGGGGGGGGGGTCATCCATTGGGCATATTCAGAGGCCATAGTACAGCATTTTTCTATGTTGGTCTACACCTATCCAGCTGGTTGAGACTTGTGTGGGCTACATGGACACACATGATGCTCAGCCCATTACCCGCAGTGTGTTATGACACCCTGTGTACTACTTGCTACTATGGTGACCCCGGTATGTGCTACAGATGTCATGGTGTCACTATGGACGTCTACTGTTTGCTGCCTTAACATTCGGCCACCAAATTCTCTTGCATGCTCACATCCATACCATAGCTACAGGTAACAACAAATTCTAATACAACTGCCAATTGGTAGGTTGATTGACTTACCCTGAAGGTGTGCCAGACCTGAGGATGGTGCTGGATGACTACCTACATCGGATGCACACAGTGCACTTCCTATACATGGCTGAGCACAGGTAGTGTCATGTTTGGCATCCCTTTTACTGTCTGTGTGAGTCAGAGAGTGTGACATTCCCTGGGTACCTACTGTGTCATTGCATATGCTATGCGTTGCCTCTTTGCCAAGGCCAGGTCATACTGGGCATGCCTCCTTCCGACTACTGGGTCTGGCTCAGGTTGTTCCTCCTCTGAATCACTCTGTGCCTGTACAGGCCTTGGCACTGGTGGGGGCTGTGTGGCCCTGCCCCATGCTGTTCCTGCTGCAGCTGTTTACACAGGATCATATTGTGTAGCATAGCACATACCATAACAATTTGGGTACATGTAGCTGGTGAATACTGCAAGGCAGACACCAGAACCATGACCTGAGCATCCCAAACACATGCTCTAGTATATGTCTGGCCTGTACGTGTGCCTCATTATGGCATAGTTGTTTAGGTGTGTGTGCATTTCTGATGGGTGTCATCAACCATGGCTCCAGTGGGTACCCAGCATCCCCCACTAGGTGACCATAGAGGATGTCCATATTGGCAAAGCTGTGGTACAGCTGTGTCAGATGCCATATATTGGAATCGTCATAGCTTCCAGGGCAGCCAGCGCACACACATTCAGTTTAATGCCCTGGGCATCGTATATGACCTGGCAGTTGATGGAGGGGATGCCCCTGCGGTTAATGTAGGCCTAACCCTGCTCACCGGGTGGTGCTTTGATGCATATGTGCATGCAGGCTATAGCATCCACTATCCCAGGGTAGTCTGCCATTTGGTGGAAGAGACACATATTGCTGATCAACACCTCACGTGTGTTGAGGAAATGTACATGCTCACTGGCATGTGGTGACATAGCATCCAGGAACTGGTGGAATACCCTGGATGCAGATGCCTGTGAGATTCCCTTGATATCCCCAGTTGTGCTTTGGGAGGTACCTGTGGCTAGTATATCTAGGCCTACACATACCTTGGTATCCACTGGGATGGGGTCCCCTCGGCCTGTTTGATGTGTCAGGTTTGGCCGGCACAGCTCAACAATCTGCTGTAGGAGGTCTCTGTCCACCTCATAGTGCTCCACTATCTCCAACTCATGTAGCCCCTGGTAGGTTACCCTGGGTCTGTACAGTCTTCTCTGTCTCCTCATTGAGGGTTGTTCAGCAGCATTCACATCCTCACCACCCTCAGCCTCCTGCACATGTTGGTCTATGTTGCCTGCTGCAGCCCTTCTCATTTCGTTGGATTGTTTTGTAAAATTTCCCCGCATGTATACACCGGTGGTGTAGAGTGTGGAAAAACCCAAGAGTATAGTGCTTGCTCAGTTTATCGTAGTGTTCTGGGCTGGGCTGGGCCTGTATTCTGCTGATTGTGATAATTATCACCTGTTTGCTCAACTTGTTCACCTTGACTACTGCCCTACTGCTGTTGTCCCTCCCAATTGCACTAGGCAGGTATAGACACACCCCTAGCTTAGGCATGCTAAGCCAGGAGCAATCCCGAGACACAGGGCTCCAATCTACGTACAGTATGCCTGACACCCCCCCCATGCTTTCACCTATATTCGAGTCCTGCACCCGGCTATCTATACACATTGGGATCTGCATCACACCCTGGGGATAAATGGGATTCACTATTTTCCACCTTGTTTGCATAGTATTGTGTTCTAATGCATAGTTACATGACCCATACTGAGCCTCCCCAAAAATAACCACCACTTACTGTCGCACAGACCCGCACACAACTGGTTAAAAGCATCTTACTATCACTGTATTCAATGTCCCTTGTTCTTCCCAGCAACAAAACAGCTGGTCTCTGCACGGCTCATACCCAGGACCCTGTACACCACAGACAACATGCTTTACCACTAAGCCATGGCAGATATACATACATCTGTGGTTATCACATGCAGATAATCCAGTACAGGCATTCAACAGTATAGGACATATATTCCATCATGTAGATTTATGTGTGCTAATGTCCACACACACACACACACATATATATATATATATATATATATATATATATATATATATATATATATATATATATATATATATATATGGTTCCCTATCAGAAGCCTGAAACACTATAAGCCTGAAAATCAAAATCCTGAAAACTATAGACTGAAAGTTCAAAATCCTGAAAGACCAAAATCCTGAAACTCAAAATCCTGAAAACACAAATAATGCTAATATGTCACTATAAAGACACTAATATCTACCAACTGACCCTGACCCTAACCCTAACCCTAAGGTTCATTACTATCGCACACTCACCTGACCCGCGCCCTAACCCTAACTCACTTAAACCGCCCCTAACCCCAATATTTGTCACTATTGCATACATGCCTAACCTGTGCCCTAACCCTAACTCACTTAAACCGCCCCTAACCCTAACATAAAACCAACCGCACACTTACCTGAACCCAACGCATGACCCAACACCACAGGGCTAACAATAGCAAAGCCACAATGACGTCAGTATGTCCATTTTGTGTTTTCAGGATTTTGAGTTTCAGGATTTTGGTCTTTCAGGATTTTGAACTTTCAGTCTATAGTTTTCAGGATTTTGATTTTCAGGCTTATAGTGTTTCAGGCTTCTGATAGGGAACCATATATATATATATACACACACATATACATATACACACACATACATAGATATAGAATATATATCTCAACTGTGGATCACGTGACACCAAAGCATTAGACAAGAATGAAAAGGAAACCACATGCACCTCCTGCATTATGTACTGGTGTTAATATCAAGGCAAGTGTGTTTATGTGTGTCACATGGGTTCAGACTGTATTAAGGGTAAGATTAGAATTGCTGACATTACTCACCAGACCTATTGCCGAATGTATGTGTATGTCTTGCAAACCCAGTCTCTTGGCCGATTGTGACATTTATGGCCACTATATAGGAAAACAACAAAACAAGCTCCTCAACACATCCAGTAACTAGCCACTCACAGACACCAACACATAGGATATGACTGCTAAACACACACACCTGTCATGCCTTGGAATAGAGCACCTACCTGTCTATTCTATTACATTACAGCATTACTCAGTTACAGAACGCGCTACCGAGATTACTGGGACACAATACTCCCAGAGGTGTACTTCTAGTTGGGTGACATCATCAGCAATGGCAAAGTTGGTAATAGGGATTGTATGAAGTGTGAGCAGTCTAAAAAGCATTATTCTGTCCCCAGGCAAATGAAAACACACACATGGCATAGCTGGGATTACAACACAGACTTAACTACCTTATTACACTGCAACCTTACGCAATTACAGAACGCACTACTGAGATTAGTGGGACACAGCACTCCCAGAGATGTACTTCTAGGTGGGTGACATCATCAGCAAAGGCAAAGTCGGTGATAGGGATTGTATGGAGTGTGAGCAGTCTAAAAGCATTATTCTGTCCCTAGACAGACGGAGACACACACACACACACACACACACACACACACACACACACACACACACACACAGTTGGCATGGCTGGGATTAGGACATAGACCTAGCTACCTTATCACATTACCGCATTACGCAGTTACAGAACATGCTACCGAGATTACTGGGACAGAGCACTCCCAGAGGTGTACATCTAGGTGGGTGACATCATCAGCTTTGGCAAAGACAGCGATAGGGATTGTATGGAGTGTGAGCAGTCTAAAAGCATTATTCTGCCCTCAGGGAGACGGAGACACACACACACACACAGTTGGGATTAGAACACTGACTTAACTACCTTATCACATTAGAACATTATGCAGTTATAGAACACACTACCAAGATTACTGGGACACAGCACTCCCAGAGGTGTACTTCTAGGTGGATGACATCATCAGTATTGGCAAAGACGGCAATAGGGATTGTATGGAGTGTGAGCAGTCCAAAAGCATACTTCTGTCCCCAGGGAGATGGTGACATACACACACAGATGGCATGGCTTGGATTAGAACACCAACCTAGCTACCTTATCAAACTACAGCATTATGTAGTTACAGAATGTGCTACCGAGATTACTGGGACACGGTCCTCCCAGAGGTGTACTTCTAGGTGGGTGACATCATTAGCATTGGCAACAATGGCGATAGGGGATTGTATGGAGTATGAGCAGTTGAAAAGCATACTTTTGTCCCCAGGGAGACAGAGACACACAGTTGGCATGGCTGGGATTAGAACACCAACCTAGCTACCTTATCAAACTACAGCATTATGTAGTTACAGAATGCGCTACCGAGATTACTGGGACACAGCCCTCCCAGAGGTGTACTTCTAGGTGGGTGACATCATTAGCATTGGCAACAATGGCGATAGGGATTGTATGGAGTATGAGCAGTCTAAAAGCATATTTCTGTCCCCAGGCAGATAGAAACACACACAGTTGGCATGACTGGATTAGAACATAGCCTTAATTATCTTATTAAGCTACAGCATTACACAGTTACAGAATGCGCTACTGAGACTAATAGAGCACAGCACTCCCAGAGGTGTACTTCTAGGTGGGTGACATCATCAGCATTGGCAAAGAGGACGATTGGAATTGTATGGAGTGTGAGCAGTCTAAAAGCATATTTCTGTCCCCAGGCAGATGGAGACACACACAAACACATGCACACACACACACACACACACACACAGTTGGCATGGCTGGGATTAGAACACTGACCTAACTACCTTATCAAACTACATCATTACACAGTTACAAGACATGCAACCGAGATTACTGGGACACAACACTCCCAGAGGTGTACTTCTAGGTGGATGATATCATCAGCATTGGCAAAGGCGGTGATAGGGATTGTATAGAGTGTGAGCAGTCTAAAAGCATATTTCTGTCCCCAGGCAGGTGGAGACAAACACACACCAGTGGTGGGATCAGGACAACTGCCTATCTACGGACCACTATTACAATACTACATAGATACGAGCCGTGCCACAGACACTATACCTTTCAAAACTGTCAATATGATCTTCTAGGAATGCAGACATCTACATGGATGCTGGCAATTCCAATGTACATACCTGTGAACCTGTGTGTTCACTGCAGGAATCCATCCTGAAGTGGGTTATGGCCATCTGTTGACTGGACGACTACTATCTCTATACAGGGTTACAATGGCCATGCCCATACACATAGAGGCACATAACCGACACAAGGTGTCACTGGGCATGCTCACACACTTAGTAGCACATGGCCATTTGGAATGCACTATGTGTCCATCTACACAACATTTTACTGGGCATGCTCACACACTTAGTAGCACAGGGCTGTTTTATATGCACTCTGATTCTAGACACGGAAGAGCACAGTGGCCATGCTATTACAGTTAGACGTGAACAACACATTGTAATGGACTCCAGTGTTGATAGTTGTCAGTGTTAGCAGGAACGCTGCACTACATATATCTGACACCAGTCTTCTACACAACGTCTGCTGCTGTCCATCACCTTAGATGTACCAATCTAAACCTGGCACACTACTACCACCTGTGGTGATGTCCTGCTAGGAGTGGCTACTTCACCCATACAGTGTCATTCATAGTCGAATGTCCTGAGACCAGGTTAACACCCTGACATCTAGAGGACAACTGCATTGTATGTGTATGCTAAACAGTGCTAGATGTGTAGCGCTCGTAATTACAGCTGCCCAATGTAGATCCAACAATGGGGAATACTGACATCTGTGCAGTGAGGAACACCTGGCTGAAGGCTTAGTTGTGCACAATAGCACTACCACCATATATCTCGGATACAGACATGTGGGCCATAACACAGGTATTAACCGCTCCAGGTGGTGGTGCCCCCATATACATGAAGGGCACTCACATGTACTGATCAATACACCCTCAAAAGGCATCACAGATGTGTCAGGTGCAGATCACAGTGTCAAAAGCCGCATTCTAGGATGTAGCCCTCAGACATCACCATGTTCTTGGACCAGCAACACACATCCATACATGTGGTAGAACATATAATAGTATAAGACTATGTGACCCATGACCAGTGGACTGCACCTAGCTCTACATCAAATGTGCAGACTACCCATGTACTGACACAGTTGCATCATGTGTTATACAATGCAATGATACCACTGTTCGTAACCAGGTCGGCTGTATACATAACAGCGGCCCTGGGTCATATACAGCATTAACAGATGACTGTTGCTGTACACCAGTAAACACCCTCATGTTTGGATATGACTTACATGTACCTGCCGTGGATATGTACATGACACACACACACACACACACGCACACACACAACACATATGTGCATAGCATAGCTGTTGCTTTCCTTCATGCAGACAGGCGGCTACAGCAATTACACACATGCACATGGAAGGTAGGTCTATGGCTGTTGAATGCTAACAGTACAAAAGGTGTGATATCAATGTTGACTGAGCTAACATTCCCTCTGTACTGGATACCCATGACAATTATCATATCATACAACAGTCCACGTGTCATGTATGTCATCACACATGTCCACCAATTGTAATACCTGCAAACATGGCTAAATGACAGGAATGTAGTACCTACACACATGTACATGTAGTGGTGTGCATTCAGCTACCACGCGTGTGCAGTAGCTGATGTTTGCAGGTGACATGTGTCTTACTGCAACATGCAGTTGCAATGCAGCCCCATCATTGCCAACTGTATATGGTGATATACAGAAAGTACGGTAAGATGTACATCAGGTATGGATGGATATGTGGACATAACTAAGTGATGGGCTATCTTTGCAGATGGATGTAGACAGCTCACAGGTGTGTCACAAGCCATACTACAATAACATGTGCAAACACTAAGCTATGTTTCAGTTAATTGAAGGGGAACACATACAACCTACACAGCGGTCATGGTGTCACTGACTGGAAATCACTTGACACCTGTAACACTTAAGATCTCCCATGTGCATATATCAGCACAATTGCCAAAGGTAGTGTCAGTACACATTGTAATGTGGGCAATACTGCTGCATGTCTGTCATAAGTATCATAAGACAGCAGGTGTTTGATTCACAGTACTGCCATGTGTGTTTGCTTGTGTGGCCATATATGCCACGTATGGTGGGGAATACATCCCAATTGTTACTCACTGTCATGTACACTGTTGCAGAGATCTGTACATACTGCATTGTAAAAAGCAAAACATAGGCAGGGGTGGGGTGTGTATCACACACATGTGAGCTATCTGTATGTGCATGACATAGGAGCATTCAATTGTGGACTCCACAGTGTATGTGTGTGTGTATGTATGTATGTATGTATGGCTGTCTGGTCCATGGAGTGAGGATGTATGTTACCATAGAGAACAGATAGGACCCCTAACCCCTCCAGGTGATGCAATCTACTACCCTGTTGATGCCGTCGATCTTAGGCATTACTGACTACCTGTACATGTGTATTCTCTGTGTCGCATCATGTGGGTGCACAGTACTGTAATGGTAATTACCACATAGGCAGGGGTCCTCACCTCAACACTATAAAGTGTGTGTGTGTTACAGTGTCGTTAACCCTGTGAGTGTGGGCGTGTTACTGTGTGCCTGAATACATGTGTGCAAATACCTGTGTGTTTGTGTGTGTGTGTAGTTGTGTGCGCTCATCCTGTAATGTGAATGTGTATTACTGCTACACAGTGAGGCCTCAAGCTATCAACTAGCCTCTAACCTTGTCATCAGCTAGACTGCTATGTAAAGTCCCTGCTCAATGTAACTGTACCTGTGATGTCACCCAGTATGGGTGTCATGTCTCTAGCCACTGTAGCTTAGTACACAGCTCCCATGCTCCTGGATCAGTAGATGTGTAGACATCTTTGGAATGTCAGCCTTTCTACCACTGAGGTTGAAGCTACGAATAGCATGCTGGTATTGCCATACATACCTGTGAGAAGTCCACATTTACACATGGGAAACTAACTGCAAATACTGACACTCAACTGCACATGCAATTAAACCTGAAGGAGGGAAGCAGGACATCATGACCAACATGTTGTTACTGTTGTTACCAAGACGCATACTGTGAACAGAAAACAATGCATTCTAAACCTGTACTACATGGTATATCTGCTGCATGTAAACAGTACAAAACAATTGTAATCTACACTTATCTACCTATTCTGTTCACCCTGTCCATCAGACCATATGAGCATGTCCCTGCACCAATGGTGTGGATGACAGGGATGCAGCACAGACATCATCATATGCACAGGCTGGTAATGTTTGCCAGGGGCCAAGGCTGCACCAGTGAATGACATCATGTGTGCGGGTTAGGGCCTGTGATCTAATTGGCCATGTGTGGTTGTTATGCATGTGTGTGTTGTGGTGCCCTACAGATGTTTCTGGTGTGTGCGTGTATGTGTGCACACAGTTCTGCCATGTGTCTGGCCTACACAGGGGTATTATTGACAGCTCCAGACTGCACAGACCAGGTTTTACAGCTCACGGTGTCCGGCCACAGCCACGTGACCTGTGCCTGCCAGGGGTTGGTGTGGACAGCGCAGCATCAGCTGCACTGCTGCTGCTACTGCCACTATGGGAGCAGGCATGTGAGGTAGCTCGTTCACGTAGATCTGCACCAGGTGACATAGCTGGCCAATGTCCACGTGCCCTATACCTCACTCCTACCAGATGTTCCAGCACAGACAGCTCACACTTGCGGATTGTCATGCCACGGTCAAGGACTCCAACCATGTCACCCAATCGTCTGTCCAAAACCTCAGCAATCTGCTGTTGAGCATTTGCCATTGCCTGGATGTTGTTGTTTAAAGAACGGATAGCAGCTCTCTGAAGCCTCTGCCCTTCTCTGTTCTGCCATTCAGCATGTGCCTGTGCCACCATTACAGCCTGAAACATGCGTCTGGTGACACCAGCTGCTGCGCTCTGTCCTGCAGGGGCATGTGAGCCAGAGGTCCTCCTATGAGCAGCACTGGCCACATGCCTGTGTGGCCCATCTCCAGTCATTTGCCTGACACAATGGTGTGATTACACACCTTCTGTAGCCACCACACTTTCCTGTTCCAAGCTACCACACTCCAACTGTCCTTCCTCTATGGCCACTGGTGATGGGGTATATGTTGGCATGAGATCTGTGTGCGAGGATGAGGGGGGTATAGGTGGAATGGCAACCAATGGCACAGATTCAGCCCCTGACCCTGCCTGTGCCTCAAGCATATGTTCATAATCACTGTTAGAGTCTGTGGGGACACTAACATCAGATGGACCACAGGAGGGTAATGCACCTACATCACCTGTGAGGGCAGACAAAGACTCTACATTACAATACAGACACACACACACACACACACACACACACACACACACACACACACACACACACACACACACACACACACACACACACACACCATGCATGCGATTTGACAGAAGGCATACAACATGCATGTGATACAGCAGACAGCATGCAGCTCAGACAATAATAGTGGTAGTTATCATACATCCCTGGGTTGCACACAACAGCATGCATGTGTCATAGCAGAAGACATGCATTTCACACAATCATGGTAGTAAGCATGCATCCCTGAGTTACACCATGTGGACCAGCACAGGTTAACAGTACACATGGCCAATGTGTGGCATATGACCTTGACATTAACATGTAGTATGAAATGTAATCTGCTGGCGTGTGCATTGACATGCATACATGTTTAACACAATGGTGTCCTGTCACATATACAGTGGAGTAATGGTGTCACATTGCAGTGTTGTCTGTCTGCCCTACAGATAAAATGCGCATTTAGCAGATGTGCATGACCATTGCAGGGTATTATGAGGCGTCTATATTGCTATACAATTTTAAGTACAGACACTGTGCAATTGCATGGAATCATGAGGTGTCTCTATTGCTATACAGTGTGAATTACAGACACAGTGCATAGCCATGACTGTGTCAATACACAATACATTTATACTGTGGATTGTGACCCACGTCGCTGAGGTGTATACACACTAAACCATGATGTGGAATGTGTGACACAGGTCACTGAAGGCCATATGGATGACACCCCTGCACATCTGCAAACATATTTTAGCTGCCTGGCAACCCATGTCCAAACATGGCAGACTTGTCCATACACCATATCCCACATGACATTTGTGTACCACACACATGAGGTGTACGGCTGACAGTGATGTCCAACAGCAGCAAGAGAGATGTACTGTATCTGTGGCCTGATGTGGTTGTCTGTGTATCTATATGGATGGTGTACAGGTGACTAATGTCATGCAGTGACACAGTCATGATGTTTAACACATCTTATGTGGTCGAATTATGTTACCGCTACACAAGCTGTGCACAGGCCTCTAGGATGTCCAGTGTTCCACATCTGCAATATAACCATTCAACAAAGGCTATAGTTGGACCATGTGTAGCCAATGTACAACAGGGTGTACACACAAGCACATCACATCTACTGTGTGTTGCTACATGTCTCTGGCCATCCTCCATGGCCATGTGTGAACATGTATTGGCCAAAAAGTTGCGATGGCCATCTATCTCACATGTCTATGTTGTCCCATATGGCATACACCCATAGATGTCATATACTCTACTGTCCACAGGGTTATGCAGACAAAGGGTTGTATGTTTGGTATGTGGGGTATGTTTTATGGGATAGTGAGACAATGTTGCAGCCGGCCCACTACATGTTATGGACATGTCAGATGGCACATCACAATGTGTGCACTCATAGCAGTGGCATAATCCACAATGGTGAATCCTGTGCGCTGCCCATACTCCAGCTCACTGTGTAGTACTGTTTGTGTACCCCACATGTGTAGTTCTGATGTGTAGTACATGATTCTACATTAAACAACACCTCCACCGTTGTATGCACAGCTGTCCACACATCTAGCAATGACAGTTTCTGAGGTTTCATGTCGGTGTTTCACTTAGTTTGTAAGTATTGCACATGGGTAGCCATTGTGATGGATTGCAGATGTGACCTGTATATTGTGACCGGACCATACATTATGTTTACATGTGTTAACTGGCCACATGGCAAACAGATCTGTGCATTAACATGCCTGATACTTATAACTATCTCACCTGCAATGGCCTGCTGTCTTAGCAGAACACCAGAGGTACTTATATAGGGGTGACACAACAGTATGATCATTATCCATGCCTGTATGACAGCTACAGGGTGCAATGTGCATGTTAACACATTCGCCAATACAATAGAATATACTATGGAGTATTCACATGTGTGCATACAAAGAGTAGCATACTATAGTATGCGGCATGTGTGTATACATGTCTTGCATATGCTGTTACAATACATATTCTACAGTGACACATGCAACTATATGGGATATAATAGTTATATGTGCAGTAGTGACTTAACAGGCAACTCCAGGCTCGCAGGTTGAGAGACACCCACCTCCATGATGTCAGCTAAGGCTTTTGGATGCTGTTCTGTCGGTGTCCCCAGGTTGGCCAGTAGCTCCTCAGTATGTGTGAGTGGGGGCTGGGTTGGTGGCCCACCACCTGTTGCACCTTGTTCCCTGGTGATTGCTTTTGCACGCTGTTTTGCAAATCTGATTAGGTCCATGCAGTGTCTGCGCACCTGCTGGTATGTGCGGTTATGGTCACCCACATCATTAACCCTCCTGTGAAGTTCCTTCCACAGGTCATCCCGCTACTGTGCATCCTGTGGCACATGGTTAAACAAGACATCATAGTTGTCTTGGAGGTAAGGTATAAGGGCCTCATCCTCCAAGCGTGTATAGGCTGGTAGTCTTGCTCGCGGCATACCTGGAAGACATAATGATGGAGACAGATCACAGTATCTCAGAGATGCACAGAGATACAGCTGCACATACATGTGTATCACATTTATTACATATAAATAGTTGTCTTCACAAATCTTCATGACACTGACACCACTGACATGTTTGTGTCACACTCATGTGACACCCAATGAGGATTGGATATTATCACCATATATGTGTGTCACCTGATTACATTGCTCATACTGCATGTGGATGCTGTCTTGATGTGGGCATGTCTGTTTGCCTGTACTGGTGTTCTTACCTGTCAGCACATGCCTGGATGTGTCCAAATTAATGCTGTCGACCTTGATGCTGTGTATATGTCACATATAAACACATACACTGCCTTAACAGACATGACCTGTGACACTGCAGACATGCACATGGAAGACTTTACATGCATGTGTTTTGCCATATACATCTACATGGCACTGTACAGCAGTTCAACATCCTGCCACGTACCGCCTGTGTTGCACATGTGATACACATGGGACACTGGCTAGCCTGATGGTATTTGCAGGGATGGTTATCAACTATAGCATGTACGGCCAAGGTCATCTAGTAGTCTGTACGCCCTGGGCCATGTATGAGCCTAGGATGTAAGGTTACCTAGCTGTAGCTGACAGCCGTGTTTCTCGAGCCAGGTAAAGCAGTGCCACATAACTGATCCACATGGTTAATGAACATCTACCATGCGGTCAACACACCATGTCTGACAGAGGTGATATGTGCAGCTTTGCTGGACAGGGTTGTATAGTATGGCAGGAGTATGTAATGTGTATGGCACAAGGATATGTCCAGCATGTGGCGATCCTTGTACTAGGAAGGTGGATGTCCATGACGTATGTATTTGAGATCAGGATATGTATGTGTAGCATGTCCAACATCACAGTGTTGGACATGTCTTTATGTAGGGTAGGCATCATGCTACATAATGGAGATGAGGATTGTGAAGGCTGGTGTCGGCCATTCAAACCTGGCCAATACCCCTTAAAGGTGATATGTGATCCGATATAGGTCACTTGAGTGATAAGTATGGCTGAACAATGATCTCTATAATCATGGATGGCACTGTGTAAGGACATGGGTTGCCTCTTATGACTACCTAATAGGCTTGGTGACGTCTCTAGCTCAGGGAGGTAAACTGCACAGCAGCATCCCTTACACACAGTGTCCATTATGTTGACCGCTGCCGAGGTGGTAGTTCATGGGTACAAGGTTATTAACCTAGCAGTGACAATGCAATATGCAGCTATCAGATTGTGCACATATGTCACACACCTCACCCACAACGTCCCTTCTATATGTTGTCCACAACACTGAGTCAGCTATTGCTCCTAGATCATAGCTATTCACATACTTACATCGGCAGATACCTCCTATTTGTCTGTGTGGTATGGGCTTCAATGAGGGGGAGTACAATGAATTAACCCTGTTTTACTGTAGCTGGCACTGGTGTGATATGCACATATTAAATAGACCCCTTCTGTAGTGTTGGTTCTGTCAACAGTCTACTGGCAGAACACTCCTGTGACATATGAATGTACATCTAGTATACTTAGTGTAGGAGGAACACACTATGGGTGACGATATCCTATGACCTGTCACAGGTATGATATGCAGTGTAAAATCATCCATACTGTCATCTACATCTGTACTGCTAACAACATATACATTGATTAAGGTTCATGGCCTTTCAGAAAAGACTCAGCAGGGAAGTAGTGCAGTGCCTCCCATTATGAGTGGTGTCTCCACTTTGTGGGTTGTGATAACTGTTGGTGTGCAACATTCAGTGTTTTCACAGACTGACATGAAGCTATGTTTTACATGATGTATGTGTGTAGAGCAAACTGTTTTGCCATATGTGTATGACACAACCAGGGATGTGGACAGGTCCCATGCAGCCTGAGTGCACCTTGTACCATCATAGTTATGGTTACAGGGACTCTGTAGTGTGCATGGATATATGATTGCGTACCTGTTGGGGGGGCAGTGTGTTTATGCTATCCAACACCCTATCTGTATTGCTTACTCATGCTCAGCACTTGTTCAGAACATGTAAGCACTACATGAGCTACTAATTACTATAGCACTCAATCCTCTTCATTACCTACAGGTAAACACTGTTTGTACCTACATTTCCCACTTGCTTAGAGTAAAACAGCTCTTGTACACACTTTCCTCACTTATCAAATGGGAAATAGTTATATATTCAGGCATGTCCAAGTGTCAATTCCCAGTGTTCACACCTGTCTATATGATGAATATGGGCATCATGAGGCAATATAGAAATTCTTTCGTGTACACAGTCAATACTCCCTTCCTGACATACAACACTACAACCTGTGGGAGATGCACATATCTAGCCATGCTGGAGGTAAAGCTCTCTCCAACCCAGACTGAACCTGACAATCATGTAGGGATGTTAAACGTTTGCACCACACCACACTCATCACAGTCTCACTAGATCTCCACCACCACAGGGCACACAAAGTAAGACAACAACATTTGCAGAGCCTCTCAATACTACTCTGTCTAGGCAACAGAACACTCCAAAGCAGAAATGCAGGCAGCCCCCATCACCCAACACAACACCAATTACTTATAGCCCACAGACTCAGTGTGCCCATCAACCACAGCCAATAGGGTGAAATAACGTACCCAACACACTAGTCATAGGTGACTCTATCGGCGATCACACTGATGTCCCATTCACCAGGCTACACAAGGAGATAGTTACTGCCAGCTGCCTGTCGGGTAACAGGATCCGCAACATAACCTATGCACTCAGGTCACTCCTCAACAGGTACAATATGACTGTGTCATTCTCCATGTTAGTGTGAATGCCCTGAGATGTACCTTCCTGGACTACATGTAAAGTGAATGGAATAGCTCTCTGATCTTGTAGCCCAGGCAGGTATCGCCCTAGCCCTTAGTAGCATTCTGCCATCGTCCAGACTGATAACGCAGTACAAGGACAAAATGATTTACTTCAACAACTGGCTATGCTTCTGGTGTCATTCCAAGTGTATCCAGTATCTGTCTGCTTTGAATGACATGGTTGACAGAACACGATGCTTTGGCACAGATGGCTTGCACCTGTCGGCCCTAGGATTCCAGATAATGGCTAAGGCTCTTGCTGCTCCTATAGTGCCTGTTTTAGGCACAGTTCAAATAACATATTCACCACCATAACAGGAACAGGCAAGCAAAACCTGAGGGTAATGCTACTCAATGCTTGGCATCTTCATCTCAAACGCACTCACCCGAGGCACTCCTTGTAATGGACCACTTCAATATCTGTGCAGTGACTGAGACCTGCTTCTAGGCTCCTGAAAGCACCCCTGCACTACCAGGCTATTACTCATACCACACCTTTCAGTCATGTAACCAGGACTGGAACACCCACGGCAGAGGTGTGTCCGTATTTCCTAAGGATATCCACACCTCCAGGCTAGTTGCTTAGCACAATGCATCAGAGGTTATCCAAGTGCAACTAACTCTGGCCATAACTGCTATACAAATTGTAGCTTGCTACAGATCCCTACCATACCCCATGATTAACAGTCCTCACTTCTTAGTGTACTGGAAAGTAGGGTTCAAACAGACACACTACTGATGTGCGACTGACACTACCCCACCATTAACTGGGAAAACTACTCATGTACCAACACATTAGGCCAACACTTTCTGGGATTCGTATCCTCCAATTGTCTGGATCAACCTATCCACACCACCACCAGGGGCAACAATATCCTAGACCTGGTCATTACCAACATGTGTGACTGGTGTTTCAAACCTGGGATTATCTCCTCATTGGTCAGATCCGAATGTACGCTAACCACCCTTGTTATCCACATCCCGGCACCACATCCTTTATGGAAAACACAGTACAATATTTCTACAAAGCCAACTTCAGGCTTCTTATGACAGCAGTAGTAAACGTCAATGCACCGGTGCAGATGGACAATACAGTTACAACTGCTGAGTCATACACAACTGCACTTAATTAGCACTTACACGACTGCATGGATCATGCTATGCCAAACAGAACCATGATGGTACCCACCAGAAAATGGAGGCCACTCTGGTGGTCCACTGCCATGGACATAATGTACAACAGAAGGAGGAGACTGTTGCAAAGTAGAGTAAAATCTCATTACTGGAGGAGCTCCCTGGTCAGCCTTGGTAAGAATCTGTGATCCCTTATCACATCCTCCAAAGCTAGCTACGTAAACATAACCATGACTAATTCCAAGGACTACCACAAAGCTTTCTAGAGGCATGTCACTACTCTCGATGGCGATACTCACATCTGCTCTGACGTACAGTGGTAAGGCATGAACATTACAGAACCAACTGATATTGGCAACATCCTGCCAGATAGGTTCAGTGCTACCCTTACACCCCTCTCACACCCTAAAGGGCCCATATCTATACAGGAATGATGCAGAGTCCCTGCGATCACAACTACGCTGTTCAAGGCTGCACTCTCTAAAGCCAGGAACATAGCATCCATGTGACCGTACAACATCCCAGGCTGCAATTTCCATGAATTTCAGAATGAACTGGCTTCCCCACTTGGTACCATATTCAATAATAGCCTTGCATCAGGCATTGTGGCCCCTGAATGGTGCACAGCAACAGTTATCACACTCCACAAAGGTGGTGCCACAATAGACCAGGGGAACTATTGCCCTATACACCTGACTAGACTGTTCTTCAAGGCTATGAAGTGCATCATCATGGATCTCATTCAAAAACCTTTGATCCCACCCAATTTGGATTTTTCAGGGCCAGACCATGCCTCCTAAACCTGGTGGATTCCTTTGAGACAGTTACCAAGGCATTAGATGAGGGTAAGGAGGTCCACACAGCCTACCTTGACCTGTCAAAGGCTTTCAACACCATTCCCCATTCTGGTATTGTCAGCATACACATCCACCTTCACATTAACCCCTACGTCATGACATGTTATGCAAAGTGGCTCACGGACAGAACCCACACAGTGAGGGTAGCATACCGTAGGTCCTACTGTAAATCAGTTACAATTGGCGTCCCCCAGGGCTCAGTCATAGGGCCCATCATGTTTGGTATATGTTTCTCTGAGGTACAGGCTAGCACAGGAGGATTTACTCTGAAAAGGTTTGCAGATGACTGCAAACTAGGGGTCATGATTGATTCCCCAATGGATACAGACACCCTTCATAGGGGTGTCACTGGGACAGATACCTGGTGTCAATAAGCCTGACTAGCTTGGTCTGCAAAGCTATGGAAAGGATCATCATGAACCTCATAAATGAAGATATTGGGGACCTACAGACACTGGATCCTATCCAGTTCGGCTTTGTTAAGGGCAGATCCTGCCACTTAAAGCTGGTTGATTTCTTTGAAACAGTCACCAAGGCCATTGATGAGGGGATGGTGGTCCACACAGCCTACCTGGACCTCAGAAAAGCCTTCGATACAATACCCCATTATAGATAAGCTCACCAGCTTAAATATAAACCCCTATGTCATTAGATGGGTTGCAAACTGGCTCAAGGACAGAACCCACATGGCTGGAACCATGTCAGACTCCAAACCAGTTACAAGTGGCATCCCACAAGGCTCAGTCCTGGGACCTCTCTCATTGGTATATATTTCTCGGAGGTACAGGCCAACATGAAAGGACTGTGGCTGACCAAGTTCGCAGATGACTGCAAACTGGGTGCCATAATCGACTCTCCAGCTGACACAAGCATCTTCCAAAAGGGCCTCATAGAAACAGACAATTGGTGCCAGAGCCATGGCCTCAAGCTAAATGCCAAAAAGTGTATAGTCATCCCCTTTGGCAAAAACGAAGTGCCCACAAATTACCACATAGGTGGTAATCCATTAAGTACAGAAGAAGTAATTAGGAACCTGGGTACCCAAGTTGGTTCATAGTTCATAAATTAGTACTAAGCTAACTGCCCTTGCGAGCCATTTTAAGCCTAGCCAATTATCCTTTGTGAGACTCAAACCCCACACCTTCTGCTTGTAAGGCAAACACCTTAACCATTAGGCCACCCTCCCATTCAAGTTGATAGCAATCTCTCATTTGACAACCACGTGGCCAACGTGGTTAGAAAAACATTTTATATAGCCCACCTAATCATGAAGGGATTCGCATCTAGATCAGCGGAGGTCATCGTGCCTCTTTACTCATCCCTCATCAGGCCCATAATTGAGTACAATGCCTCTTTTGGGATGTACCTTACCAGACACCTGCAGCAACTGGAAAGACCCCAAAAGTACTTCACCAAGAGGATCAAAGGGCTCAAACAGATGCCATATGCTGCCCGGTTAAAGAGACTCCAGCGCTACTCAGTAGCATATCACCTGCTCAGAGGCAATCTGTGCCTGACATATAAATCCATGTCCAACCCGGAATTAATGGACATGCTGCACCTCAGAAAATCCAAATCCCATCAAGCTACATGCTCAAGAGACTTGAACCTCAGCACTCAAATAAATAGGACATGTTGGAGGGACAGATTCATAACCCAGAGGCTCCCTTCACTCTGGAATAAAATCCCAGTCCAAGTTAGGCAGAGTCCCTCATTGACTCTCTTCAAGAGGAATCTTGATGAGTGGATGGGAGATCGTAGGTGTACCCCGGGTATCACTTCTGTGTCACTGTTAGACAGAGGCACAGCATACTAACCTCGAAAAAGGGCATAGCAAAATTAATTTAAAATGGGTGGTGAAAGCCAAACACACTCTGGCTAGGCTTATAAATGCCCTAGGGCAGATAGCCTAGTATGAACCTATGAACCTATGATAACATGGCCTCAAGCTGCATGCCACAAGGTGCATAGACATCCCCTTTGCATTACACCAATCACCCATGGACTATCACATAGGTGGTAGTCCCCTACATACATAAGATGTAACAAGGGATCTTAGAACCCAAGTAGATAGCATTCACTCCTTTGATAACAATATTGGCAAGGTGGTGTGGCTTTTCTTCTACATGGCCCCCCTAATCTCTAATGGGTTTGTAGCCAGACATTGTGCCTCTTTACTCATGACATATGAAACACATTAAAGGGTACAACCCTCCATTTGGGATGTACCTTACGAGACAACAGCAACGGCTTGAAATACCACAACATTACCACACCAAGAGGAATACTGACCTCCGAAGGATGACGTATGCAGCCCAACTACAGAAACCCCAACTGTACTCGTTTGCATACCGCATACTCAGAGATGATCTCTGCTGAATATATAAGGCCCATGTCCAAAACAGTATTGATGGATATGCTCCACATAAGCAAAAGACCCTGAGAGCCACATGCTCTGGGATATGTACCTAAACGCAACGATGACTAGGACCTGGTGGAGGGATACATCCCTGACCTGGACACTTCCCATGCTTTGGAACATGATTCCTATGTACATCAGGCAGGGACCCTCACTAGCACTCTTCAAGAGATACCTCGATGGGTGGATGGGAGACAGACGTACACCAGGGATCACTGCAGTGGCTCTGCTGTACAGAGGCACAGGAAACTAATGGCTCTGCTGTTCACAGGCACTAACCTAGGGAGGTGCTGCAAGTCAAAACACTGTAACTAGGCTAATGAATAGCCTTGGCCAGACAGTATAGTACCTAGCTATGAAGTTATTACATTTCCTTTGTGCATGGAAAATTGACTAGCTCTTCCATTTCAATTAGCTATAATGCTGATACACTGTCTGGTGACTACAAGTCATATGTATCCTGTTATTGTGTATTGTACATGCCAATAGACATACCTGATGTTTGCATAACATAACAGTAATGCTATGTAAAATGTTAGACATATCTACCTACAATACTGTACATTACACATTTTTGTCACAATATTCCACAATGCAAATCATAATTGCATAGCAGGACCACCTTAGACATGTTATTCTCAGTTATATGTCCATACATATGCCTACTGTTACAGTATATCAACATATACTATCCCCTGTTATGGCACGTACTTGTTGGACCAACCCTGCCACTGACAGCAGCTGGAGTGGAACTGTTGTGTTCAAAGTCCTTATATAGCATCCCTTGTGGAGTATGAGGTGTATACCTTGTGGCCTACAGCAGTACACACAATTTCTACGAGCATTACTATGCTCAACAGTACATCACTACATAATACCTTTTCCCACTATATGCATTGCGTACACTTTAGTTATTACAGAACAGGTACAACATACACTGAGATACTGAATGTTCTACATACCTTATTAGTAACCTGAGTTGATGGTAATATACATCCTATTCGTTTTGTGTTGCAATCCTTGTTGTAACGTTTTTCTGGTATGTACATACGATTTGAATGTATGACAAGCCATCCTTTTATAATTAGATATCAGTAACATGTGGTATCCTGCCACCGATTGGTGTTCCAGAGTAGATGATTACATGCACATCAGCTGTGCAGCTACTCCATTAGCCAATGACATGGCAACAGTGGTGTATAATTGAATACGCCACTTGGGCATTGTCCCTTTGCCCTACCTTCGAGGAAGACAGCCTGGATGTGTTGTTTGTGATGAATTGCAACAGCTATATGGAGACACACAGAGATATATTAACTTCATGGCCCCTGTGGATTGTGTGTAATGGCTAGAGGATGTAGTTCTACATGTGAGTCTAGCTGTTATAATTCTGAACATTGCTACTTCTGCAGGGTTTGTACCTGATACATCTGCAAATTTTTAGGTGTGGCAAGGATGTCTGGGCAGCTCAAGGCTGTGTGGCTATGCATACAACATTAGGTGTTTTGAACTGTGCTCACCTGACATCTTTGGTATACTGTACATGTGTACCATACTGTGCAGTTAATCAGTAATTAGTAACACTTCCTGGTGTATGCAGGATTATTGCAACCAAACCCTGTAACATCTGCGTCTGTTCCATTGTACAACAGCAACGATTTCACATAGGGCCATTATAGTGTGTCTCTGACAAGGTATGTTAAGGCTTCTGCAGATGTCATAGAGTGAGTGGATGTTGGTGATGTTATTACAGTATGTATTGCAATTGTTTCAGGTGTGGGGGAGATTTAGGTTGGTGTACATAGCAGAAGCAGGTGTGTAGGAACTGCATTTATACATATTTGATATGTGTGTGAGGGCTCCTTCCATATCTGAAGACCTATCCTTTAGTGGACTAATACTATGGTAATTGCAGGCTGATTCATTAAGCCATTGTTAATTGGTTCCTGTATAGCATGCAGGTGATGTTGGTCCTTCATTCCCTTCGGAAATACATTGGTATGTAAAGAAATGTTGCTACATGAAAGCTGTCTCATGTATTTCTGGCACAGATATTTGCACTCATTGGAGTTGTGTTGGTGACTGAACCTCTTTGGCTTGGTTTGCCACCTTTTCAAATGGCCATAGTGAGACATTTGCAGGACACACATCATATTTTGGAGGACGATACATCCTGACGGTCAGTACAAAGTATAGAACTTTACATATATGCCTACATAAAAGCTTATATTCTTGTAGCAGTTTACTTGCTTGTCCTGTTTCTTGTTACATGTAGGTATTTTAGATACAGATGACTATTTTATGCAACAATTACATTACATATGGAACATGCCAAATGTCTCGAGATTGTAGGACATTAGTATTTGTACTCATTTTGGTCAGGACACTACCACACATAGAGGGACTGCCCCTCACAAGGTGGGACAGGTAGTAACCCTATACCTCGACTCCTCAAATGAAAAACTGGTAAAAAGTGAATGGAAACAATAAAAGCCAGCAACTTTTTAGAAAATAAAATTACTTAATAATTCTTCAGGTAAAACTGTTTAATGTGAGTGCTTTCAGCTAGAAAATAACCAGCCTTCTTCAGACAAAAAAAAAAAAAAAGAATGTTTTTTTTTTTTTTTTTTTTTGTCTGAAGAAGGCTGGTTATTTTCTAGCCGAAAGCACTCACATTAAACAGTTTTACTTGAAGAATTATTAAGTAATTTTATTTTCTAAAAAGTTACCGGCTTTTATTGTTTCCGTTCACTTTTTACCAGGTAGTAACCCTATCTTTGGCTCATGTCCATAGCACATATTTGTAATAGTGTATAGACAAATATAATCTCCATATCCTTTGCTCATAACATTCGGTCATGGCAGAATGTGTGATTGCTATGGTCCATGTTATACACATATTTGAAGACTTCATCCACTGCATACGGCATACCCACAGATTCAGGAACGCACACACTTCCAATGACCACATTACTGTTCCCAGACTCCCAAACCCCACAATACCGAACACTCAAACTTGCGACAGTCAAACTCCCGGAACTAACACAAACACAGAACACACACACGCACAGACAGACACAGTGCTACCCATCACATCCAAACAAACCATCCTACACTAAGTATGGCCAGGTGGCCATGCCCACATACACCCCCTATGTGGGTGCCTGCGCACCCCACGCCACACCTACTTTAATAATCTACCACTGAGATAGCACAAACAGACACATGAAGCAAGCCCACACACACACACACACACACACACACACACACACACACACACACACACACACATTACAGTCCCTCAGAAACAAACACCACACTCAGAACACACACTTACACACACTATAGCAATCAGAAACACACTTATACACAGTACCTACCTGAACCACAGCACCAGAAGCACTAACTAAATGTCCTATAACATCGTGATAATAGTACTCGCGGTTCTGGTGTTTTGGTACTGTGGTCTTTTGGTCTTTAAACCTCATGATTACGCATGTCGGTATGTAAAGCATTTGGTATTTGGTAGTATCCTATTTATATGTACCTCCATGGTTGTGTAGATGTTGTTAATCTATCTATATATTTGCATATATATGTATATCCATATATATCGACATATATCTCTCTATCACCCTTTCTCTCTCTATATAATTAATATATATATATATATATATATATATATATATATATATATATATATATATATAGAGAGAGAGAGAGAGAGACAATACACCTTTCACTGGGTAAATGGCGGTGTATACTATTTCCTGAAGTCCACCCTTTTGTGTTTTAACCTGTCACAATACACATCTGCCATTGGTACATCTCAGGTAGCTTAGTGGTAGGTTATTGTGAAGATTGTGTACATGGTTGCGTGTTCTACCCCTGGCAGTGGTCATTTTACCTCTCAGAGCAGGCACTATTAGTACAAGGGTAAATAACACACATTTCAGCGGTTCTGGGCAGCTTTGCCCATGATCTGCATGATATTCAGCAAAGGTTAGACCTGTGTTGCGCATATCCGTGTAGTCATGTTTAAACGACGCTTACCGGCACTTACCGGCACAAAAACCCTCTAACATGTGCTTAAACATGCTCTAATGACCTGCATCCAACATCCATTATTCGGGACATCAGAATTACGTAACAGCCCTTGCAGGTCGTGGAACTGTGGCCATGAATGACACAGTCAGTGGCTTTACCACTGAAGCATCTGGGATATGTACAAGTGTTATGGTGTTTAGTATGTAGAGTGTACTACGGCTGTTCCTCCAAACTACAAACAAATGTGTAACTCAGTTGGTGTACATATGGATGATACCTGTTAATGGAATGTCCAAGTGAGGCTTAATGGATATGCTCCAGCTATGGGAATCCATGTCTCAGTGAGCCACAAACTGTAATGAGCTACACCTTGCCACAACCATAACTGGAGAATGTTGGGGTGCCAGATACCTGTCATGGGTACTCCCCATGCTTTGGAACTACATCCCTGATTACATTATATGGAGCCCCTCATTAACACACCAGGGAATCCTTGCAGAGTGTGTGGGTAACAGTGGTTACACCCCAGGGATCCTGCAATTGGCTCTGCTCCACAGAGGGGCAGTTAGTTAATCAATGGGGTGGCGACAGCAGACACATTTTGGCTAGGCTTATGAATAGCCTCTGACAGTTAGGCATGTACCTACCCATGTACCTAGGAGCCTATACATACAGTATCAACACATGCTGTTAGCTTAATTTACTGTTCAGGTATTGACTTACCTTGTGCCAATAGCAGTTGTGTGTGCAATAGTTGAGGGTTGTCTATGTAGGATGTACACAGTAGACCACCTACACATGACAATTTACAGGTGGCTGTGTGTGTGTGCCATCCATGTTTACTGTGCGTGAAGGTGGAGAAGTGTGTCAGTCCATAGGGGCCTACACTGTCAGTGTATGTGTTATACGTTCCCTCTTTGCCAAGGTATGGGCATACTGGGCATGCCTCCATCTGCCTATTGAGGCTGGCACAGGGTGTTCGTCATCTGAATCCCTCTGTGCCTGTGATGCCCTTGACAATTGTGATGGGCTGTGAGGGCCATCACCATTATGTCCCTGCTGCACCTGTTTCCGCAGGATCATATTATGCAGCATGGCACATATTATGAAGATGTGGGCACACATGCCTGGAGAGTACTGCAAGGCTCCACCAAATATGTCCAAGCAATGGAACCGTGATTTCAGCATCCCAAATACACGCTCTATGATGATTATGGTTTGTGTGTGTGCCTCATCATGGTGTTCTTGCATGGGTGTGTGTGCATTTCTGATGGCAGTCATCATCCATGGCTCCTGTGCATAGCCAGCATCCCCCACAAGGTGGCCATATGGGATGTCCCCCCTGACAAATACCTGGTACAGCTGTGAGGCATGCCAGATGTGGGAGTCGTGGTAGCTTCCAGGGCTGCCAGCACACACATCCATGATAATGCCCTGGGCATTGCACATGACCTGGCAGTTGATGGAGTGGTATCCCTTGCGGTTTATGTAGTGCTAACCATGCTCACCGGGTGGTGACTTGATGTGTATGTGCATGCAGTCTATTGCACCCAGTACCTCTGGGTAGTCTGCCACATGGTGGAAGAGGCGCATATTGCTGGCCAATGCCTCCTGAGTTTGGGGGAAGTATATATGTTCATTGGTATGTGGTAACATGGCATCCAGAAACTGGTGGAGTACCCTGGATGCTGATGCCTGTGAGATCCCCATTATATCTCCAGTTGGCATTTGAAAGGTACCTGTGGCTAGTATTCTCAAGCTTACACATGCCTTTGTGTCCACTGGGATGGGTTCCCCTCTGTTGTTTCTGGCTCTGAGGTGTGGCCAGCACAGCTCAATGATTTACTGTATGATATCCCTGTCCACCCTGTAATGCTCTACTATCTCCAGATCATCTAGCCCCTGGTAGGTTACCCTTGGTCTGAACACTCTTCTCCTCCTTCAGTGCCTGAGGTGGTTGTCAGCATCATCCTCCACACCACCTTCAGTCTCCAACACATGTTCATGAATCAAAGCTATGCAGCTCCCAACATGTATATTTTAAAAGTTCCCCATCTGTTTCCACCGATGGTGCAGTGTTTGGGTATACACAAATGTGTGTGAGGTGCCTTCACACTTTATACTATTGTGCTTTGGAAGCTGATGATGTCATAGGGTGTGTATATACAATCTGAGCTGCAGGGTATCTTACGTATGGGTTTTATCTCAGGTACTGCTATTGTGGAACCTTTGGTGTTGAATTACACTTGGCTGCCATGGATCACTTCTTGCCCTTGCCTTCATTTTTCAAACCGATTCCACTCCCATTATCAGGCATGCATCCAGCAGCCTGCTTTCTTGTTTTGTACTTTCCCAACCCAGGATTGTGTTGCAAAATGTGTTCTGTAGCCAATCTACTGCAGGTTTGCTTTATTCTACTGTGACAGTTCTCTTTTCTTTGCAATCCGGCACCTCCCCTTTCCTGTTCTCCAGGTTGCTGCTAGCAGCCTTGTTAGCTACTGTCAATGGCCCACTGTGAGTTAATAGGTGTTAATTACTCAGTTGTACTCCAATTACCCTGCTGCGGCATTTTCTTATTGTCTTCCCATAATCTTCCTGTTTCAGCTGTGGTGCATGCCATGTGCAGCCGTTTACCGGGTTTCGAGCGCGTTGTCATCCGAGTACACATGCACTTTCAGTCACCTTGTGTGCTCTCAGCTAAGCAAAGCTATGGCTACATCCACACCCCTATCCTGCGGCTTTGCTTAGCAATGGGCAACCCGGATTAGCAATGTTCCAATGTGCTTACAGCTACGGTGGCACACCCCTCTCCTGATGTCATGTATACCTCCAGGGCACTCTTCGGTGTTATACTGCTATTCTGTGTGGTACAGCCTTACGCTGGCGAGGCATTTGCGATTCAGTATTACTTGCCTCATTTGCATGGCATTGAATACTAATTCCTAGTTACCGTGCTGAACACTGTCACAGACCCTTAGCAACCCTAGCACCTTGGTTGTGTTGTAGCCTGCATACCATTGACTATTATGGCAAAATCATGATTTGTGTTACATTGCAGTTTTATGACATCTATATATATTTTCCTTGTGTTCCCGTTTGCACACCCATGCACTGCGGTTGTACTTTGCATTAGTGTGGCCATGACATTAAATGTTATTTTTTATGTATTGTGCATGTTTTTTTATGCTATTGGCTGTATATTTAGTCATTGGCATATGTTAACTGACCCCTGACGAAATTCCACATCCTTAGAACCCTAAATCCACTTCATTTTTGCATCCACTGATCTATATATCCTTCCTACTATCTATCAAAAAAAAAAAAAAAAACCTGCCTCCTCTTCTTACTTTCCTGCATCCTCGTTCACTGTACATAATAATACCATTATATGTAAGTCACATATAACAATAATTTGTTATTTATTTATCTAAGTACTGCATTTTAATATTTCATAACTATGTCTCCAGTCTTAATGTTTTTATATGAATATTACATATGCATTTCTTTATGTAATTGCATTTTATTTTCATTTTTTTTTTTAATGTTGGAGCTTATCTCCCTGGGCCTCTACTGGAAATGGACATATATCCAGCTAGACTAGCCCGGTCAACAAATGTAAAATAAATAAATAAAATAAAAAAAATAAAAATAACTTTGTAATACGTAAGTTTGGTCCGCTTTCATGGCTCCGATGTACTGTTTGAAAAAATGTAAACCATTTTTTTTTGGTTTACATTTCTTTATACTTATGCTACGCCTGCACTACTTCATGAATCGCTATGTACCTTCATTTGCATGCTGCACTACTGCACATGGGGTAATTAGCATACATGCACCGAGAGCTGTGCAGCTCTGGCGTACGTTGGTAGTGCATTTGGAATCGACTCATACCTGAAATGCTTGTCAGCCATATTTGGCATTAGAACACCCCACACAGCCTTCCTGAAGACACTGGAGGGTATAAATGTATCTCCAAACACCATCATATTGGGTGACTTCAACTACCCGAATATAGACTGGGAACATTACTCAAGCCCTAACTTTCTAGCCCAACGGTTCCTGGAGTTCATAAATTCAAATGCCATGGAACAGCTAGTCACTGTTCCCACGAGAGGAGAAAATATACTAGATCTCATTGTCACAAACATGGGGACAAAATGCTCCACACCGGAAGTATATCCCTCATTGGTGAGATCTGATCATAAACTAATCTCACTGGAAATCCACATCCCGCCCCACCCCAAACAAAAGACCATAGTGAAGAACTTCTCTAAAGCAAACTTCACACTACTCAAGACTGGTGTGGTATCCTTCAAGGCCCCTGAGCCAGTGGAAACCACAACCCAAGCTGCGGAAGCCCTTACAAATGCCTTCTATGAACACCTCCAGGACTGCATGGATCAGGCAATCCCAAATAAAACCAAGACTCTTTCCACAAAGGGCAAACGTCCAGTCTGGTGGACCCCAGCCATTAACAAACTTTACAATAAGAGGAGAAAGCTATTACATGATAGAACAAAATCCATAAAAGGAAGTCACCCCTGATCATTATTAGTAAAAAATACGAGCACTCATAAAATCAACTAAGGCCAATTTTGAGAGAAAAATTGCCATGGATTCAAAGGACAATCATAAGGCCTTTTTCAGCTATGTTAGGAACCTGGGTGGAAACTCCCAGATATGCTCAGAATTAGTTCAAAATGATACAAAAATCACTGAACCCACAGACATTGCCAACATACTGGCAGACAGGTTCAGTGCAAACTTCACCCCTCTCCCCTAAAGGAGAGATAACTATCCCAGCCGAGTGTAGCCTCCCGGACATCTCAAATGCGCAGGTGAAAGCTGCTCTCTCTAAAGCTAAAAACACAGCATCAATGGGACCGGATGGTGTCCCGGCTGTGTGCTACACGAGCTAAATGAGGAATTAAACCCGCACATAAGGCAGCTGTTTAATCTCAGCCTTACCACAGGATACGTGCCCAAGGAGTGGCGCACGGCAACTGTTGTCCCACTCCACAAAGGTGGCGCCTCACGGACCCTGGTAATTACCGCCCCATAAGCTTAACAAGTCTAGTCTGCAAAGCTATGGAGAGGATCATAATGGAGCTCATAAACAAAGATATAGGGACTTGCAGACATTGGACCCGACCCAGTTTGGCTTTGTCAAGGGAAGATCATGCCTTTTGAACTTGGTCGACTTCTTGAAACAGTCACCAAGGCCATTGATGAGGAAAGGCAGTCCATACAGCCTACCTTGACCTTGCAAAGGCTTTCGACACAATACCCCACTCGGGTATTGTAGAAAAACTTACCAGCTTAAATGTAAACCCATATGTCACAAGATGGGTTGCAAACTGGCTTAAGGACAGAACCCACAGGGTTAGAGTTGCTGGCGCTGTGTCAGACTCCAAGCCGGTCACAAGTGGTGTCCCACAGGGCTCGGTCCTTGGCCCCCTATTGTTTGGCATCTACTTCTCAGAAGTACAGGCCAACATAGGAGGACTTTGGCTGACAAAGTTTGCAGACGACTGCAAACTGGGCGCCATAGTGGAAAGTGCATCAGACACGGATATCCTTCAGAAGGGACTCACGCTAACAAATAGCTGGTGCCAGAGCCATGGCCTGAAGTTAAACGCCAAAAAATGTATAGTCATACCCTTCGGGAAAAACAAGGTAACCCCAAGCTACCATATAGGTGGCAATCCACTAAGCACAGAAGAGGTTATCAGGGACCTGGGGACCCAGGTTGACAGTGGCCTTTCTTTTGACACGCACATTGCTAAAGTGGTTAGAAAGACCTTCTACATTGCCCACCTGATCATGAAGGGATTCACATCCAGATCAAGTGAGGTTATTGTTCCCCTGTACTCTTCACTTATCAGACCAATGATAGAGTACAATGCCCCATTCGGGATGTATCTCACCCGACATCTGCAGCAATTGGAGAGACCCCAAAAGTTCCTCACCAAAAGGATAAAGGGACTCCAAAATCTGTCATATGCTGCCAGATTGAAGAAACTCCAGCTCTATTCAGTCGCATACCGTCTGCTCAGAGGTGACATGTGCCTGACATACAAGGCCATGTCCAACCCGGAATTAATGGACATGCTCCACCTCAAAAATCCAAATCCACCAAAACCACTAGAGCAAGCGACTTAAACCTTAGCACGGATATAAATAGGACGTGCTGGAGGGATAGATTTATCACTCAGAGACTCCCTATGCTGTGGAATAAAATCCCGGTCCATGTGAGGCAGAGCACCTCGCTGACTCTGTTCAAGAGAAATCTAGACCTGTGGATGGGAGATCGTAGGTTTACTCCGGGAATCATCTCTGTGTCACTGCTGGACAGAGGCACAACAAACTAATGGGCACAGTATTTTTTCATATAAGGGGTGGCGTAAGCCACAAAAATTTGGGCTAGGCTTATAAATGCCTTAGGGCAGATAGCCTAGTATAAACCTATGAACCTATGAACCTATGAACTACACCTGGCGCAAGCTTCATGAATCCCGGGGATTGTGCTGAATTCCCAGAATACCAGAAGATAGTTTCTAACCTAGGCTTTCAGAACACTTTAAATCCATTTTAACTTATTGTAATGGACATTGTTGAACCACTTGTAAAATCCAACAATGGGTATCAATGTATTTTGGTCATTTTTGTAATCTGCATCTAAGTACTTTAAAGTTATTCCCCTACAGAAGGCTAACATCAAGATTCTAACTAGAGAGGTAATCTTATTACTTTCCAGAGTAGGCATACCAAAATAAATACGAGCCAAGTTTACTCAATTTCTGTCCAGAATAATGAATCAACTAAGCCAATGATTTAAAGACAAGGAATAAAAAACTAAGTGTAGCATTCTCCAGACAGATGGACTAATGACCATTTTAAATGAGTATTAAAGTCCATGCAGAAAAAAAAGCTGATTGTAAAAACTGAGACTGCTTAATGCTATCACTCCTATTTGCCACAATACAAGTACCACGAGCCTTAGCATTGTTTAGTCCTTTTGTTATATGGCAGGCACCCTTGTAGACTACTGGATATTGCCATACACAACCTGGGAAGAACAGGACCCCCCCCACCACACACACACACACAGACACACACATACACACACACACACACACATACATATTTAAAGGTATCATGTGGCACCACACCAGTTTACAAGATAGGCTGAAAGTAGACATGAAAAGAGCCCAGAACACACAACAATGTGTACATAACAAAAATGCAAGGACTAGGAAATCCAAAGTAGATGTAAATTTTGGCCTACTCCTCAGAAAAGAAGCTTGTGATTAGCTGACAGTATCCATTTGAAATAACAGAAAATTAAATATTGTAAACTGCAAGGTTAAACTGAATACCAGAGTCATAGAAAAACATGTAAGAGGAAGCACAAAAATACTTAAAGTAAAAGTTATGGAGGAGTCAAAAAGCAAATGTAATAGCCACATACTATTACTTCCAAAGCCTCTTGGAATAATCAGGTTATCTAATGACTTTATGAAACTAACTAATGTTTCAAACGTTGACATCTAGCTGATGCCTAGCATGTGGAATATTTGATCTGACAAAGGATTACTGGCAGATCAAAAGACAGCTTTCTCAACAAAAGAAGGAAGGTATTTAGAGATGTCAGAATTCAAACAGCAGATCTGGCTGATGTCTTTGCTCATAAGTGGTACACTACTGTCACACTAAAAGTTACAATGTATCCAACAATACTACCACTCTGAAAGTTACAGTGTATCCAGCTGGATACCTGTGCTCACAAGTGGTACAACATTGTCACTATAAAAGTTACAATGCATCCAGTTGGACACCTGTGCTGAGAAGTGGTAAAACACTGTCATTCTCAAAGTTACAGGGTGTCCAGGTGGATGTCTATCTTCACATATGGTACAGCACTGTCACTCTGAATGTTACTCTGTATCCAGCAGCACAACAATGTCACTGTGAAATATTTGGAGTATCCAGATAGATGCCTGTCCTTGCAAGTGATCCAGTACTGTCACTCTGAAAGTTACAGTGTATCCAGCTAGCTGGCCGTGCTCACAAGTGGTAGAACACTGCCACTATGAAGGCTACAGTGTATCCAGATGGATGTTTTTACTCGTAGGTGGTACAACACAGTCACTGTATTTTGAGCAAATTTAAATTTCTTATTAATCAGCTGGCATTCCTGATCTTCACTGACTGTGAATTTATGATCACCGTGTGTGATAATTTCATATTATTCTATGAATGAATGAGCTATATTTGTCTCAAAAGAAGGCGTACACCATGCAATAACTGAATATTCAACTTGCTTCCATATTTTCATGATTTTTGAGAACTACTCGAGAACCAACTTGTTTCATGTATGTGATAAGTCAAACATCCAAACTAGTAACAATAATTTTAGGTATAATAAAGCTTATAGTATTGATAAGAAAATTCCAGTACAGAAGGACTTTTAAAGAGTACACAATTTCTCTTTATATTGACAGTGAGGTATGATTCAATGATACAAACCACATCCATTCTGAAATCCTAGATGCCTGATTTTTCAAAGTATTAGGCTTTAAGGAAAATGGAGAAGAATGTTCATGTTTACAAAGTGCATTGCTGTAAGGTAAAGTTTATTGTTGTTCCATTGTAAGCTTGAGTTTTTATTTTTTTTGGCCATTCAAAATATTTTTTTTTACAGCACCAATGTGTTATTGGGCTTATATGTTGAACAATATATTAAAAAAGACAGAACAACACCATCAGTTTACACATGGCTGGAGTGCCATATGTTACCCTACTGGGACCTAACAGTGCCCTAGTTGCGCTGTATATTTGAATCACATACAGTTAGGAAGATTAATTCATTTCCATCATTTACATATATTTGTATTCCATACAGAGAGTACTGTGACTGCATAGTGAGTGCCCATTGTGTACAAAGGTCTTTGATACACTGTACTGTGGAATACCAGCTCTATACTATGGAGCACAGTGATTATGAATAGTGCCCACTGCCAAAGTATGAAACACATTTTAAGCAACTTTCTACTAAAAAAGATAGGTAGGTCATTAGAAAGGTGTCAATATAACATAAATAGCCCCAGGACATTGTCATATGTCTATAGGACAGCTATTATGAAATTGAATTATCACCGTATTATTACAATTGTGTAGTGATGATTGTGTCAGACTGCCTGAGTAATTGTTGCAAAGGTTCTGTGTGGACCAAATCACCTACATATAGGCTTTTCTGGTTTCTCTATCCTTTCATTCCCTAAATAAAGGCTGCCCAGTGGTGCAGAGGTTATCACCTCACAGCAAGAGGTTCTCCAGTTTGATTCTGGACTGTGATGCCTTCTGTGTGGACTCCGCATGTCCTCCCTGCATCCGCATGGGTTTCCTCCATGCACACCGGTTTCCTCTCACATTCCAAAGACATGAGTCCGAAGCATGTTTACCCAGGCTCTGTCCTAGTCAGGCTTTCCCAGTCAATAAATGCTAAGTAAATAAAATAAATAAAGAAAAAATGATTTGGCTTGGCGATGCCATGTCACAAGGGATAAACTAGTATAATGTCATTTCTGGGAACTGCATAGTATATTTCTGTGTTGTGGCACTTTGTTCTTTTATTGAAAGCTCTGTCAGGCTATTTATTCCAGAATATTTGATAACTGAGCACTTGTACATATGTGTGTGTGTGTGTGTGTGTGTGTGTGTGTGTGTGTGTGTGTGTGTGTGTGTGTGTGTGTGTGTGTGTGTGTGTGTGTGTGTGTGTTGGATGGGAGCTTGATAGCTTATTAGGAATGCAATTTTAGTTAAAAGAAAGTTAAAATTGAAACTGTGCCAATTAGAATTAAAGTTAACATTATGTTATACTAATACTATTCAAAGGGATGTCCCTTGCCACATTATGTTGTATTTTGCCTTACAGTTTGGTAGAAATAAAAATAAAATGGGCTCTGCAGGATTTAACACTTTCCATTTTTTGTAGTTCTGGCTGTTTCTTTGACGGATAAGTAAAATACCTGACCTTTTTAAGGAATGTATAATGAAAGTTTCTTATGTTTTGGTGTATTCCTTATGGTCACATGTATAAGTGACACATCTTTCTCCATGCTGCTTGAGTAGCTGAAGTGCCCCTCCTAGACAATGTAGTGAGGGACCACACAGCTTGTATGATAACCATCTAGTGGTAATGCACAGTTAGGAAAAAAAAGCACACTAAAACTGCACAGTCAGGAAAAAAAATAATGTGAGAGGAAGTCTTTAACTCATAGCAAAAGTGATGCAGATCCCAGTAGTTATGGGGTCTTTGTTGCCACTAAAAATTTAGCACTTCTGTCACAGTTCATTTGTCATTTTAAGCAGTATAATTTGTAGATTAATTCAAATAGCTTTTACACTATTATTCTCATACTATGGTGTCTTGCATGGAACATCTACAAAATCACAAGCTCTAATTGGCTGACAAAATAATGAAGGAACTAAAGTCCCTGAACTCTATCTTATAGAATGTGTTCTTCATACTTAGCTACTTTGGTTTAAGACTAGATTTCAGAGAACTGTAGTTCACCTTACTGGTGATTTTTTCTTTCACCAATATTGTCCGACCGCAGAGCGGTTGCATACAATTAAGATTGTATGGGTTTGTGAAGTCCCATTCTTCTCTATGCAAGGGGTGCAGGGTATATCCCCATGCCAAAAAATGCTTTGTAGGATTTTACTTCCACATTCAGTAGGTCTAATGTTTTATTTTATCTTATCCAGTTTGTTTGTGAGCTGTCTTTTTGGATTCATTCAGTAGCACGTGGCTTGACTTTTCTCTTTGTTTGCACCTCAATTTGCTAATATTATTATTAATTTTTTTACCTTTTGATCTATTTTTTCTATCATATGGGAGAATATTATATAGTATATGCTACCTAACATTGCTAAGGTCAAAATTATACATGGAAGGGCTACAATAATAGAGTTGATCATATCATAATACTTAGCTTTATACAGCTATTCTGAACCCAGGTGTAAAAAAAAAAGAATCTCTTTGCACAGCTCAGCAGAATACAGCACTGAACCACACAACAGTCCTTTATTTGTAACACAAAAGTTTACATTAAAACAGGAATTCACCAAAGAGAAGAACCACCAACAGTCCATAGTGGAAAAGCAAGGAAATATGGAGCCTTCTCCTCTGACCAGCAGCAGCAGTCCCAATCCAATTCATACAGATTCTAGAGCTCACTTTGGGTATAATAGTCTGAACCAATATGTAAAAAGGGCTTGAAAATAAAACTGTTTTCTCCTTCATTCCCAATTCATGGACTACCTTCATGCACATAAACTATTATCAAACACTCAGCACAGTTTTCACCCCTATCATAGCACCACCACAGCCCTATTGTCCTTTACTAACATAGTGATCCACTATAGAAGTCATGCACAATTTGTATCTGCCATATTTTTGGACTTGTCCAAAGCCTTTGTTATGGTAAATCACAATAAACCCATCAATGTGCTTTCCTCCTTAAACCTTAGTAGCTCCAATATCACCTTGTTCCAAAGCTACCTATCAGGACATCAGGAGGACATCCAACGGCAACACCATTTTTCCCCTCTTCTCCCAGTTTCCTTAGAGATTCCACAAGGCTCCATCCTTGGGCCTCTACTATTCTCCCTACTCACTAACCAGCTCCACACTGCCATACTTCACTCCTCAGTGATACAATATGTAGATGAGTTTACTCTAATATGCCCAGCCAAACTCCCTAATAGACCTCAACACCATAACACAAGATTCCTTTCTATCTGTTGAAACATTGTTCACCAACTCCCAACTCATTCTAAGCCTCAATAAAACAGAGCTCCTTCTCTTCTACCCAACAAAATCCCCCTTATCTTACCTATTTTTCAATACTGTATCCAAAACTAAAACTATTATCATCCCAATAACTCACAGGAGTAGAAATTGACAATAACTTGAAATTCAACATTCACATTGCTCAAACCATTAAGAAGGTCCACAAGAATCTATGTCTACTATACAGAAACAAAACATTTCTAACTAGAAACGCAAAAGCTACCATCACCAGCACACACCTCCTGTCAACTGTTCTATATGCCTCCCCAAGTCTAACCAACGTCCATAAAACTGATCTAAACAAGCTGGAATCTTATTACAACAAAATTGCCAAGTTTGCCATTGATGGTATATACAGGCCACATCACTGTATTCCTCTTAAACAGCTAAAATGGATAGAACTTCCTCAACTGCTATGCTTTAAACAATTAATCTTTGCTCACAAAATATTGCATCAATCAGATAAAATCCCTGCTCTCTAAAATCATATACAACCATACATCACTTCTAAATCCATCCATTCTAGTAAAAACTCCTTCTAGAAATCACCAAAGCTAACAGCTCAGCCAATGAATCACTCTTCTCAAACTTTATTCCTAAAATATGGAATAAACTGCCAACCCCTATAACATCCAACTGCTCCACAGTACAATTTAAAAAGCCCCTAACAACACATTTAGACACTTGTGTCTGTTCTTGCAGCTGTCCTGGATAAGTCTAACCTCAGTCTATTTAACTAAATATTTCTCATTGAGTGTTATTTTACACCAATTTTTTTACCTAATCTGTATTGAAATTAGTTCTCTTCATCATTTACATTGTATATATTCTTGTACCACATGTTATGTAAATGTTGCCTCTAAACAACTATATTGTCCACCATTGTGCAACTGTTGATTGTGAATACTTCTGTAATGCTTTGCATGTTTGTAAACTTCTACAATGTTTGCATTTCTTATAACTGGAGCTTTTCTCCCCGGACCTCCACTGAAAAAGGATCTGTGTCCAGTTGGACTTTCCTGGTAAACAAATGTAAAATAAATAAATAAATAAACAAATAAAATTAATTCTCTCTTGTATGTTGCACTATGGTCCTGAGTTGAATAGAATGCCAAGAGCCACAGCGGTCCTTTATTTATAGCACAAAAGTTCCCAAGAAAATACAACTAGGAAAACAAGTTCAGGAACAGTTCACAGCAGAGCAACAACAAAAAATGGTGACTGTCCCTCCTGCTATCAGTAACAGCAGCAATAGTCCCACCCCAGGTCAGGCAGGCAAGTCCCAGGGCGTAGATATAGTAGTCTGTACCCAAATGCTAAAAATGGCTATTAGAAAATCACATGATAATGTACACCACCCCAACTCCCGACTGAAGTCAGATTAATACTTAACAACAAAAACACCACCAAAGCTCTGCTGTAGCTGCCAAATTTTCTTTATTGACTCCGCTACCACGACCCCAAAGGCCTTCAGTGGAATAACCCAATGCATTTTTAGCAGCTTTATATATTCCATCCATACAAATAATTAATTAATTAACAACTTCATTAAACAATTAAACAATTAAATATACCTCCAAAATTCACTCATAACAGAAACCTAAGAGAAAACTTAAAACCATCTCAACCCAGTGCAAACCCCAAGTGAAAGTACAATGAAACACTAATAAGATATAATACATATATAAACATATATGCTTTTAACCTAAAATACCCATTCAACATTTACATGAAGACCATTGGGAAATAAAGCGCCCAAATATATTATCAATTTAGTTTCTAACTCAATTAATTTTCTTTTAAAATCATCCCATATGTTATTTTCTCCAAAGGGTTTTTGCTAACACACTATAAAAGAAACTATCCAAGCTGCCATTATGTACTTCACAAAAATGTCGGGTCACCGGGCTATCCAGTCTCTCATTTCTAACATCTCCCATATGTTTCAAAATCCTTAATTTCAATTTTCTTTTTGGTTGTCCTGCATACTATTTACACAGTGTACATCCACATCCAATGATGTAGACTACACCACATGAGTTGCAATCAAATTCATTTTTAACCTCAAACTTCTTTCCATTTATTTTCCATCCATTTATATTTTTTTTATTTTTCCACATACCTTACACGTCCTGCATGGAAAACTCCCTTTCTTTTGACCGGTTCAACCTTACTTCTAAAATTAAGTAATTCTTTTAAGTTGTGAAACCTACCAAAAGAAAAAATAATTTTCTCAAAGAACAATTTTCCTACCATTTCATCCCTCCACACAATGGGCCAAAGGTCATTTACTAATCTTTTTAATATTTCAGAAAATGGAGAAAATTTATTTACAAAGAAAAGGGGTTCAATTTCACCCCTTTCCCTTCATTTCTACTGCTGCTCTTCATTATATTTTTAAAAACCTTCATATTTTCTATTCATTCCTTTAATACGATTGCCATTTAACTTTTTCAAAGCTTCCGTTATACATTCCATACTATACCCACATTTTAACAATCTTTCCCTTACAGCAAATTCCTTTTCCAATACTTTTTTATCAGAAGTGTTAGTTAAAATTCTTTTGAACTCTCCATAAGGAAGAGATTTGATCAAATGACCTGGATGTGCACTACCCGCCTCTAAAAAACAAGCTGCAGCTGTTTCCTTATTTGCAAATTACCCTTCTCATCCACATAAAATTCAATGTCTAAAAATTGCATTTTTACTCTACTTGTCCTATACGTAAATTCCAGGCCGTAAGAATTTTGACTAAGCAATTTCATGAATTCATCAAACTCATTGGTCATCCCTTTACATACAAAAATTAAATCATCTATAAATCTTTTGAACATGATTACACAGTTTTTAAAAAAAATGCGTAATATATATAAACATGTTCTCAAAGTGTGCCATGAACAGTATCGCATAAGAGGGGGCAAAGGCCACCCCCATTACAGTACCTTTCAACTGTAAATAATAGTCCCCTCCAAAAGCAAAGTAGTTATGTGTTAGGGCAAATTCTAACAACTGGTGAATAAATGTTGTCCTAGGCCCTTCCCCCAACATTCTACCTACAGCTTCCAGACCTTTTTCTATATAAATGTTCGTATATAAGGACTTAACATCCACACAGGCAAGATTAAGGCTGGGCTCCCCCTTGATTTCCTTCATACACTCCAATACATGAGAAGTATTTTTAATGTATGATTGTACCTTCGAGAGATGAATCTTTAACTGAGAATCCAAAAAGATGCCAGCATTCTGCAAAAGATGGTTTTAAGTTTTCTCTTAGGTTTCTGTTATGAGTGAATTTTGGAGGGATATTGAATTGATTAATTGTTTAATTAAGTTATTAATTAATTAATTAATTATTTGTATGGATGGAATATATAAAGCTGCTAAAAATGCATTGGGTTATTCCACTGAAGGCCTTTGGGGCTGTGGTACCGGAGTCAATAAAGAAAATTTGGCAGCTATAGCAGAGCTTCTGTGTTTTTTTTGTTATTAGAAAATTCCAGTCATGTGGAGCCACATTGTGTTTAACAAAACTCCCCCAAAACAATAGTTCTTAGACAGCAAACAAAGTAATTTATCCCAATCTGATATAGGAAACTTCAAAGTAGCATTAAACAAAGTTTTATTCTAATTTCAATGAGATCAGAATAGTGATGTTAACTGAAATACTTGACTTAGAGGTCTGGTTTACTAATGCTCTTCTCCACATAATGTAGCTAATATTCATTGCTTCTCAGGAATGCAATTGCTGGCTAGTACAGCCAAGTGCAGACTGGCAGATGAGAAAGGTTGTTACTGATAGAAAATGCCGGATGTCCACTAGATGTCCCTGGGCAGAGCTCACAGCTGAATGAAAAGACTAAAGAGACAAAGATGAAGGAATCTGCATTCCTTCTAAAGACAGTTTACTCTTAGTGAGGCTACCACAGTGATACTTAGTAGCATTGCCACCTCAAATAAATAGGGTATCTGGTTCAATTCTCAGCTGTTTCTTTTCTGTGCTGAGTCTACATGTCCACCTTGTGTACCTGTGAGATTTTTATGGGTCTGCTAGTTCCTTCCATATCCCAAAATATGCAGCAGGTGGGCGGGAGACTCCAAATTGTATTTAGGTGTGTTTGCAGTGTGTGTGTATAATATGGGCTTGCCTAGTAAACTCTGTGGATGGTAATATCTGTTGATGGGGTCATTACAGAAGTTGGATTTGACTCATCAGCATTGGATAGATGACAGTTTATGAACAAGACAAAATAGATGCACAGTAACTAAATCCTTTAGGATAAGGTATACTTAAGCAACAGTCATACTACTGATGTATCTTTTTTTGTTTTCATCTTAGCTAAATGCTTCATTTGTAGACCTGAGGACATGTTGACCATTCAGTGAATATTTGATTTATTTCTTAAATATGTATTTCTGTCAGGAAACTTGAATACCATAATGTATAACAATTCTTAGCTGGGTGCGCACTTGCACTACTGCATAATAAATTTGTTTTTGAATGACATTTTAGGATGTAATAACCTTCAGTCTTTTCTCATTTGATACATATGACAAAGGCTACTGGTAACAATGTTAAATTCTGCTGAATATCTACCGTAGGACAGCGATGAATTCAGTTATAAATAAAGAATAAAAACATTGAAACAACCTAACAAATTCCTGATATCTTCCGCATTTCTATTTCATGACTACAGTATATTAGTTCTGAACTGTTTCATTAATTTGTTCATCTTAGTTCAGTTTAGTCTAGTCTTAATTTTAATGATTAAACCTAAACACTTTAAAACTGTGATAGAATAAAAAATAATAATAATATCATTTCATTGTATTGTGAAATCTAAACCAAATGTACTTTTTCCAAGCTGCTGATAATAAAAGCTTTGTAAGATAGTTTTTGTGGAAGGTCAGGTCTTCATATTTGTTTTAAAAATGTAAGAACAAAGGTATCTATAGCCAGACAGTTTACATTGTGCTTTTCAGCTTCCTGTCTTGCAGAAGAAAGAATGCAATGTAAAACAAATTCAGTATTAATATTTGAAAACATCTCGATGCGTTTTAAAACACTGCTTGTTTAATAAATGTGTAGGCTGATTTTTAACTAAATCTGTGGTACACTCACATATTGCTTTATGCCTGCAATAGCCCTATGCATCATCAATGACATACTACTTTTTCAAGTTGAAAAAAATGTTTATTACTTTGCTTTTGTAAGAACAGAACACTCTGGCACCACTTTTAAATTATTTAAACATGAAATGAATTATACTTTGGACTTTTACAATAACACAAGTCTTTTACCAGTGATATTTCAGCTTGATGTTTATTTTTTTTTATATTGCAGTTTCATAATCCTCATATAACACTTTTATTTCCAAATACTGGAGCTCAGTGGGGTCCCAGAGAGACTAATTATTTGACTTGAATCCTTTAGTCACATTTTCATTCAGTCTATTTATTCTATCAGTTGTTGTGTTTGTTAGGAGAAAAAGTATAGTGTAGTCTAGTCATTTTCCCTTTGATAATGATAGGTGAAAAATCTTCATTTAAGATATCCAATGCCAAAAATGATTCACTTACATTGTACAATTTAATTTAATAAATAGCTGAACGCATCATATTTCTACATAGTGTTTTACTAAACTATTTAGTTTTATTTATTTAACTTTTGAAAAACAAGAGAACTCCAGGTTTGGCAAATTTGTCTTACCAACTCCTTTCTTAAAAAATATTGATACAGACCACATCATATTTCTACTTTGTATTTTACTAAACATTTTGGTTTTCTTTGTTTGACTTTTGATAAACGTTTGATAAACAAGAGAACGCCAAGCTTGGCAAAGTTGTCCTAGCAACTTGTTTCTTATAGGATGCTGACACAGACCCAATTCAAATAGCAAAAAAATGCAAAAGCACTAAAATGCATGTGAAAACACAATTCGCACCCAGTGGGTTGGCCAAATAATAACCTTTTTTGGAATAATTGATTTCCTCAGTTTTAAATAAAAATACTTTAAGTGAGCAGAACTTGTTTATCCATGGAAAGTTAAGTGGATAAATGATTAATACTAAACATAAATTTTATATACCTATAATTGTAGTTCTAAGAGCACATTCATTAATTTTCTCATTTATTCCTTCTTTCATTCATCAATCTATGCCTTAATTTACGAATACACATGCTATTTTCTTTAGGATTGCTTGGCAAAATGGGCCTCCTATCTCAGACTTCTGTAGGTGTAAGGCAGAACATTAATCCTAGTAGACTGTAAGTTTGCAAGACACACACACACACACACACACACACACACACACACACACACACACACACACACACACACACACACACACACACACCCCCGGGGATTCATTAACATTTGTGTTGGTACCTTGCCATGCCTATGCAATGTAAGTGTGTTAGCGTGATTAGCAGCAGTGATAATTTAATCGAATTTTCATTCTGCTCAGCATATCTACATCTTTGCAAGGACCTTTCCATACACACAATAGTGTCAATGGCCACATAAAGGATTTTAGTAGCATGAGCATAGAGTGTAAACAAAATGGTTTGCCTACAGGAAAATCTCAGATACAAACATGCACTATAGCCCAGAAATATTAAGCTCGAGTACAGTGAAAGAATATTGAAGGAGTGGAACTGAAGTAGCTGAACTGCACACAAATAATAAGTGTTTCACGTTGCATAGCTAATTCATAGAGAAGGAGAAATGGGTAAAGTGTACTCATGCACTCCAGGCAAATGTACTGAAGCATCAAAGAAGCATTAATGACATAAATCCTGCAATACTGATATAATGATAATTAATTTCAATCTGAAGGGTATGAAGTCTAAAACTGAAATGTCTGTCATTATTTTAGGTATGATTTCAATGATAATGCCAGAGTTATGCATGTAAATAAAAATAGACATGCTAAAAAAGGATGTGATAGGGATATAAAGCTGTAGTGTAACAAAAGGAAGTGAAAATGTGATAAATGTTAATAAAATGATGAGATGAAATAACAGTTAGCAAGGACAGACAATAACGTTATGAGATGAATGAACAGACTGCAGTTATTGTATATGAGATGTTTATAAAGAGAATTTATTTTATGCAAGCTGGCACCACTGATATATTCTCCACCTCAGCATATGTACACAAGAACAAATGGATCTTATAGCTGTAATGCCAGGTACATCAGAAACGGATATGTTTTTTTGCAAAGAAATGTCAGTGGCACCCATAGGAAAGAGGTGTATCACCTACAAACATATAATAGATAAGTGTTGTACAGTCATGTAAATGCTAAACAGAAATCTTTTTTTTTCAATAATCGTTTTTATTGTTTTGCAAAACCATTATACATTTCACACACTATTTACATTATGTACAATATTGCTTCCAATGTTTTAGTTCCATTTTGAATTTCCCTATTATACATTAAGAATAAATATCATTTTAACCAAGTACAGGAAAATAAAATAACAAAAAATTAAACATAAAAGCATCTACTATAGACAATTATAAACCAACTCAAGCCAATAATTTGTATTATTTCTACATTTTCTATCTAATCCAAGAATGTGTTGGTACACATACAGAATGTCGTGGATAGGAACAAAATAATATTAAAGATTTGTTCCCAAATTTTTATGCTGTTTATACTTTTCTTATTATTTCTAATTAATAATATATGCTTAATCGCTAACAGCCTGAAATTTGGTTCAACCAATTTGTGGCTATATATAATTTCATTAGTAGCTAAACAGAAATCTAATAACACACAGCATATATAACATTCAAATGACTACACAAATCAGGTGATGCATGATTTCAAGTTTTCAATTGCTGATTTGCAAATATCTCCAACATCGTTATACAGTACATACTCACATGGATTTACAGGAACAGCAGCATAACAGCAATTCAACAGGAGCAGCAGACAAGAAAGTGTTGCAACAGTGGACCAGTCACAATGTATGATGGTCTGGCAGTATGCCATATAGTAAGAAATGTTTATGGAATCCCTCATCTGCCGTTAAGCTGTATAATGTGATGGAATCAATGCAGTAATAAAGACATGTCCAGATGAAGACATGAACTGCAGAGTATAATTATTTTTGGAACATGTAATGCCTGTTAGCAATGAATGACATAATAAACATTTGCATCATGCCTGGACAAATATCAGAGACAGATGCATAACAATCATGGATGTCATAGAAGTGCCCATATTGGTCATGTCATGAAGAACACCCTTGAAGGGCTTACGGTACTTTCCTATCATAAGGGGTATGGATGACCTACCTTGTAGAACAAGGCCTGTAAAAGGTGGCCTTCTGATTGTACAATAACTATTGTCTGTGTGTAAGCCACTGTTGTCTGACAGATGTTGCCAGATTCAAACTCCTGTGTATTATACTAGACTTTATCCTGACCTCTGTAATGACTGCATGTGACACATCAGATAGCAATGGTGGCTGTCAAAAATATCTAAGTTGAATATGTGCATTGTGAAAGGAGTTATGAATATAATATGAACAGTCAGATTTAGTCAGAATGCTGGAAGAGCAATTACAAGAGTTACTATTTGCACAACAGTGAGCAGTACAATATCACAGATTCCTTAACAAGGATGCTGTTTCCATCATGTATTGCACACACTGTCTCAAAATTGTAGCATGGTCTATCTGTGTAAGTATGCTATACATTCCAGTACTCAATGCACCTCCCACAGAAGCAGTAACAGCATGACATTAACCAGATAAACATTTCACTGCCATGCAATCACACCTTGTGATGATATATCATTGTCAAACATAAAAATGGATAACTAGATGAAACAGTGTTTATGGAACTGAGCAACAAGCTATGTGACTCAACTGGCCAATGACACGTGGATGCGTTAAGACCAGTGCAATGTCAAAACAGTAAATAAAAAACCAACAGCCATTAAAACTTCTCTAGATAAATAACTATAGTGTTGTTTTTTTTTTATTTACTGTTTTGACATTGTACTGGTCTTAACACACTGAATTTTATATTAATTATTCATTCTGAAGAAGTTCGATCACATTAAAGGAACGAAAGCTAAAACCCACCAAGAGGGTTGTCTGTTTCTTTTCCTGATTTATTTTAATTGGATTATGAAGTTGTTATACTGTATATATATATATATATATATATATATATATATATATATATATATATATATAGATGTATGTAGATATATATATATATATATATATATATATATATATATATATATATATATTAGAAGAGTATTATACTCAGTATGAGTATGAAAGACACAGCTGGCCTCAAACATCCTACATATGCAGTTGCACAATTTACAAAGTACAGTATCAAATTCACGCACCACAGGAAAATTTGCACTCCAGCTAAGAGATGCTGCAGTTATGGTAGCTTTATGTAATCATTGCATGACAATGTAAATCCATCTCATTGGTAGAAATGTACATAAAGGTGGTTGTGAGGTGGCCAAAGGTATATAACAATAATCACAGTCATGCTATTTAAGTAGGGATTGATTCAAACCACCTCTCTATCCACTTTACACCATCTTTACAGCATATTATCAGTAGCCAGCACCACAGGAGAATATAGATTACAAGTGAAGTGCACAGCATCTATGAAGAGATGACATCAGCAGTGTATTGCCAAGGGGATGTGTCTGGTAAACTGACTTTTACAGCCATATGGGTTGTAAAAATAGCCACTGCAAATGTGTGTTAAACCTTGAATTCATTTGCAGTCACACACTCACACATGCACATGCATACACACACACACACACACACACACACACACACACACACACACACACACACACACACACACAAACACACACACACACACGCGCGTGTAGAAGTTAAGCAATACTGTATTTAGATATCCTACATATCTATATATGGGTTCCATACACTAGATTGAATTTTCACTAATTCGAAATAGTGCATGGAATGCTCACTGCAGTGAAAGTGCACTTAATTGAAAGTGCACTTATGCGAAGTTCAGTACAACGAACGGGTGTTGTACTGAACTTCCGTGCAGTACTCACGGACCTTAGGGTTAGGGCATGGGTCATAGTAAGGGTATAGCCCATAGGGCTATCCCCTTACCATGACCTGTGCCCTAACCCTAAGGTCCGTGAAGACTGCAGCGCAGTGAAGGACATAGCAGTGTCCTCCACTATGGTGCGATAGTCACGAACCTTAGGATTAGGGCATGGGTTAGGGTAAGGGGATAGCTTTACTAACTATCCCCTTACCCTAACCCGTGCCCTAACCCTAAGGTCCATGACTATTGCACCATAGTGGAGGACATAGATTGTTTTTTATGTCCTCCACTGTGCTGTGGTGTTTTTGGTGAAGTGCACTTATGCCAAAGTTCACTTTCGTTAAAGTGAACTTTCGCAGAAGTTAGGCTTCCCATTACAAGTTCGAAGTAGTGAACTTTCGTTCTTGTAATAGGAATCCCTATATACATATTCTGAAGAATAGTGTAAGAAATGCAAGTACCACAGGAGAAGTCTGCCATTGAAAGTGCACCAGTTCACTTTAGAAAGAATTACTTCATCAGTGTGTTGCATCAGGGGTGTAACCAAATAATATAATTTTGCATTTGTGTGTCTTATTGCTGCCACACAAACCACCTGCCATTTGAGAAATGGAAACATTCCACCCACTTAGCAAATCTTCACATCACTTTCCCTCTAAAAATATGGAAAAATATTTTTTCAGTCTATGAAACTGCTATTGGAATCATTAATTTAGACAGTTGTGTACATAGTATGACCTAAAAAGCCATTGTTTTCTTTAATTAATGTATAGAAAACTGTATTCATTAGAGTTCAACCAGTATACCTAGCCACCCCTTTGTGTTGCAGAGAACTTGTGTTTGTGAAAACTGGAATTAGGAGATGGTAGAGTCATCTAGTAGTTTAAAATGTTTATGCAGAGTAGAAGATGATTGTACACATGCTCACCTAACTATAAACACCCAAGTCATACATGCATAACTTCTTCGTATTGACTACTGAACCTTCTACCTATTGAGTTACACAATTTAGGAAGCACTGTATTACAAGCAAGTACCACAGGAGAAGTCTGACTCTTAAGAGGGGTGAGAGCACACTTTTGTCAGGAAAACCTCATTGGTGAGTTTCAAAGATGATTTTTGAGTAAAAAGTGGGATAATAGAGTTGTGTACACATTTAAATGCATTCTTTTCAGGGAAGTGGATACAGCACAAAGCATCACACACACAAACCTCTTACTTATCTAGTCACACAATATAGAAAGTACTGAAGTACTGCATTAATCACCAAGTGACACAGGAGAAATCTGACTTGTAAGGGGAAATACTGCACATTTATCAGGATGACCTCATGTGTGTTTCAGAGATGGCATTTCAGTAAAAAGTTGGATAAGGGAGCTGTTTAAAGAATTAAATGTAGTCTTCGCAGAGGAAGTGGCTACCATACCAAAATTTGCACACACACACACACACACACACACACACACACACACACACACACACACACACACACACACAAAAACACACACACACACACACACACACACACACACACACACACACACACACACACACACACACACACACACACACACACACAATTTTCCTTTGTTAAGCCTCAAATCTCCTACCTATTTCATCACACAATCTAGAAGGTGCTGCATTAGTCACAAGTGAAGCCTGACTTTTAATGAGACAGAATATGCTTTTGTCAGAATGACCTCATTAGTGTGTTTTATAGAGGACATTTCAGTAAAAAGTGTGGTAAGTGAGTTTTGGAAGAGTTTAAAGCAGGGGTTCCCAAGGTGTGTGCCACGATGCCCTGGTGAGCAGCGGCTTCCTCACAGGGGTGCCACAAACTAATAAGCTTATCTGCAAAATAAACCGCAAACAGTTTTACCAGAAAGGTTCATCCAGACTCTGCTACACTTTGCTGTGAAGGAAAGGTTAGTTTGCTTTTATTTTTTGTATTTTGTATTACTTTATTGCCTTTCTATATTTTGAATACTGTGGTTTGTTTTCTTTACCTTGTGTTTTACTTGCATTCTGCTTTAACAGCATATTAAAACTTCAAAAGAGATCACAGCTCCCTCTCTTCTGAGTCAGTCAGAAATTAGAACTAAGTCAGGCAGAAATTAGAACTGATCAATTATGGACTCATTCATAAGATAGAAGAGGTCACTTAAGGTTAATCATTTGTTAATTAAGGGGGTGGAGCTAGGAACTAAACCTTCTATTTAAGGGGTAAAATAAAACATTTCAGACCTTTACCCGAAAGGCTCATCCAGACTCTGCTACACTTTGCTGTGAAGGAAAGGTTAGTTTGCTTTTATTTTTTGTATTTTGTATTACTTTATTGCCTTTCTATATTTTGAATACTGTGGTTTGTTTTCTTTACCTTGTGTTTTACTTGCATTCTGCTTTAACAGCATATTAAAACTTCAAAAGAGACCACAGCTCTCTCTCTCTTCTGAGTCAGGCAGAATTTTTTCCCTGCCCTCCCACGCAGTTACAGTTGTCTTGTTAAATACCACTGTTTTTATAGTTGCCTGCCTCTTATGTTAATCTGGACATATATCTAATTTCCTCTCTACTTTCACTGGCTTGTGTGAGTAATCACAAAATCATCATTTTTGAAATTCCTCCCCTTCAACTATTTAAATTTATTGGCCATCCTACTGTATTCCATTGTACCAGAATACAAAAGTGACGACCCATTTCAATCCATCTTGCTGTTTTAAAAATAGTAACTCTCCACTAAACCTTAACTTTTTAAACAGGTAAAACTTAAGTTACCTACTTTCACATCTAACTTGTCTAGTGCACACTGCAGTGTGCATTTTTTTATCTTACCTTTAAGCATCCCTGTGACTAGCACTTTCTCTAATACCTGCTGGAAAGCACTAGGAAGCCTTAAACTGATACAAGCACTCAACTCTCCTTGTTAATAAGGAGAAATTAATAGTAGGCATTAAACAGCCTATAATTGCAAAGTACCTTGCTAAGGTAAGGGAAAACAGCTCCTGTACTTTAGAAAAAAAAAAAAAGCGCCAAACCAGGCATGTCCAAGGGTCAGCTTCTGGTGATTTCTCCTGTCCACCTGGTGAATCTGGGCATACTGGGGCAATGCAGCAATTGCCTCATGTACACAGACAACCCTCTTCTCCTACCACCCAAGACTACAATCTGTGAGTGATGCACTTACATAGCCAAAATAGAAGCAAAGCTCTCTCCACCCTAGATTTTGCTAGACAGTCAAGAGGAGAAGGTTAACACCCAAACTACACCTCAAGCAACACATAGCCCTTCTAAACCCACACCACCAACACCCATATATAGCAGCACTAAATCCTCATATGCAGAGGCCCTTAACTGTAACCTGCCCAAGCAACAAGGTCCTCTGAAGCTGAAACACAAATAAACACCAATCACAACCAAAGTGACACATAGTTCACAACACCAGTGTGCCACCCAGCAACAGCCCTTAAGGCAAGACAATGTACCTAACACTTTAGTCATAGGTGACTCTAGAGTCTGGCACACTGATGTCTCTCTCACCAGGTTGAACAAGGAGAAAATTACAGTCAGCTGCCTGTCGAGTGCTAGGATCCGCCACAAAAACGCATGCACTCAAGTCACTCCACAAGTACAAATATGACTCTGTCATTGTCCAAGTTGGAGTGAATGACTTGAGACATACCTCCCTGGACTACATGAAAAGAGACATGGAAGAGCTCTAGGATCATGTGGCCCAGGCAGGTATGACCCTAGCCCTGAGTAGCATCCTGCCTTCACCCAGAATGATACCACAATATAAGGACAAAATGATTGACTTCAACAATTGGCTAAGCTTCTGGTGTCGTTCAAAGGGGATCTGGTATCTGTCTGCCTGGGACGACATGATTGACAGACCACGATACTTTGCCAGAGATGGTCTGCACATGTCACCCCTGGGATTCAGGTTACTGGCTAAGGCTCTTGCCACCCCTATAGTGCCTTTTTTAGGCAAACTTCAAAGGACAAAACCACCACCGTAACAGGTACAAGCATGCAAAATCTGAAGGTAATGCCACTCAATGCTAGAAGTCTAAACCTCAAAATGCACTCTCTTGAGGCACTCCTAAAAATGGAGAACATCGATATCTGTGCAGTAGCTGAGACCTGGTTCAAGGCTCCAGAGAGCACTCCTGCAATACCAGGCTACAACTCTTACCACACTTTTCGGCCACCAAACCAGGACCAAAACACTAAAGGAGGAGGAGTGTCAATATTCACCAAGGATATTCACACAACCAGGCTAGATGCCCAACACAATGCGTCTGAAATACTCCAGGTGCAACTAACACTAGGTAAGACTGAAATCGAAATTGTTGCTTGCTATAGATCCCCCACCATACCCCAAGATTCTCACTACACCTTTCTAAACATACTGGAAAATATTAAGATAGAACCAAACACCCTAATACTGGGTAATTTTAACTACCCTGCCATTAACTGGAAAAACTACTCATGTACCAACACCTTTGCCCAATGGTTCTTGGAATTCATAAATTCCAATGCCCTGGATCAACTAATCCTTAGTCCCACCATGGGCTTCAATATCCTAGACCTGGTCATTCCCAACATGGGAAATTGATGCTCCACACCTATGGTCACGCCCTCATTAGTCAGATCTGACCATAAGCTAATCACCCTTAACATCCACATCCCACCCCCACCCCCCAGTAAGGAAACCTCCATAAAAAACTTCTCCAAAGCCAACTTCATGCTACTCAAGTCAGAAGTGACAAACTTCATGACACCCATGCAGACAGGAACTGAAAGTTCAACTGCTGAATCCTACACTAAGGCACTGTACGAGCACATCCACTCATGCATGAATCGTGCCATCCCAAATAGAACCAAGATGCTCTCATCCAAAAAAAGGTAGTCAATCTGGTGGTCCCCTGCCATAAACAAACTTTACAACAAAAGGAAGAAACTGTTGCAGAAAAGAGGAAAATCCCAGGATGCAAAAAACTCCTTTACCAGCCTCAGTAAGAAACTGAGATCCCTTATAAAATCCTAAAAAGCTAGTTACGAAAATAAAATTGCCAAAGATTCCAAAGACAACCACAAGGCATTCTATAACTATGTCAAGAATCTAAATGGCAATGCTCAGATCTGCTCTGAGCTAAAACAGAATGGCATTAAATATACTGATTCCAAGGATATTGCCAATATCCTGGCATATCGATTCAGTGCCAACTTCACCCCCCTCTCACCCCTTAAATGGCCCATCTCAATACCGGAAGATTGCCAAATTCCAGTTATAATGGCCACACAGGTGAAAAATGCACTCTCCAAAGCTAAGAATACAGCATCCATGGGACCAGATGACATCCCGGGCTATGTACTACATGAACTGCAATATGAACTGGCACCTCACCTAAGTGTCATGTTTAATCGTAGCCTCACCTCAGGTTTCGTGCCCACTGAGTGGCGCAGAGTTGCAGTTATCCCACTGCACAAGGGGGGATCCACCTTGGATCCCGGAAACTACCATCCCATCAGTCTGACAAGCCTTATCTGCAAGGCCATGGAGCGTATTATCATGGAACTTATAAACAAAGACATTGGCAACCTTCAAACACTGGACCCCACCCAGTTTGGGTTTGTGAAGAGCCGATCTTGTCTCCTGAACCTGATTGACTTCTTCGAATCAGTCTCCAGAGCCATGGACAAGGGTAAGGTGGTCCACACAGCCTATCTAGATCTTGCCAAAGCCTTTGACACCATCCCTCACTCTGGAATCATAGATGCACTTCCTAAGCTGGGCATTAATCCCTACATCACCCAATGGGTTGCTAACTGGCTTACTGATGGAACCCACACTGTAAAAGTAGCCGACTCCAAATCCAGCTCCAGACAAGTGACAAGTGGAGTACCTCAGGGTTCAGTCCTGGGACCGCTCTTGTTTGGCATCTACTTCTCTGAAGAACAGGCCAACACTAAGGGACTGGCTAACAAAGTTCGCAGATGACTGCAAACTGGGAGCCATTACTGAATCTCCAAATGATGTGGATAATCTACAAAAGGGCATTACAGAAATAGATGCTTGGTGCCAGAGCCATGGGCTCAAGCTCAGTGCCAAGAAATGTATAGTTATCTCCTTTGGGAAAAAATCATGTATCCGTGAATTACCATAAAGATGGCAGTACACTAAACACTGAAAGTGTGTTAAGAGATGTAGGGACACAGGTGGACAGTGGTCTCACCTTCAATAACCACATCGCCACAACAGTCAGGAAATCCTTCTATGTGGCACACCTCATCACTAAGGGCTTTTCATCCCGAAAAAAGGATGTCATTGTCCCACTGTACTCATTCCTCATTAGACCCATTATAGAATACAACGCCCCATTTGGTATGTACCTCTCAAGACATCTGCAACAACTGGAAAGACCGCAGAAATACCTCACTAAAAGAATCACAGGCCTAAAGCAGATTCCCTACACTGACCGCCTTAAAAAACTCCAGCTAAACTCTGTTGCATATCATCTACTCAGAGGTGATCTCTGCTTAACATACAAGGCCATGTCAAACCCATGTCATGCTACACTTAAAGAAATCCCAATCCCTCAGAGCCACATGCTCCAGGGATCTAAATCTTGTCATCAGAATAAACACGGGGGGAGAGAGTGAAGAGTGAAAGTGATCCCTGGCAGCAGCAATGAGGTCTGTGTAAGTCTGGACCATACCACTGGACACATACCTCTCACCCTCTTAGATCAAGAAATCTGGACAAAGCCAAAAATAGTGGGGGTGCAAAGGCACAAAATAGGGACACTTTTAAGCACTGCTCTCACAAACTTAGAAAGTTGATAGAAATGCAGGTTTTGCATTAGCATTAATTTTCTGAAGGGTATAAAGTATGAAACTCAACTGTCTGTCATTATTTTCTGACTTCAACCTCAATGATCTGCCAGTGATTTGCTAGAAAACAACAATTTTATGAGAAAAATAACAAAAATATGAGGCACAAATCTGGACATTCTGCAAAAATCTATACAGCTGAGAGGTATGCTGGACAGAGCCAAATAATAGGGACAGATTTTAAATATTGCTCTTATAAACTTAAAGTTAATAAGGTTGCCATTAGGTTTGCTTATCTTTTAACCATAATAGATCAGTATTATGCTGTTAATCAGAATGTACACTTTTTTTTTTGGTAATTGTCTTTTTATTGTACTTTTGAGCTTTTCTCCCCAGGTCTCCTAGTCCAGTTGGGCAGCATCGTTAAACAAATATCAACTAAATAAATAAATAAATGAAACATGCACTTCATGTGTGCCACGGGGGGGGGGGGGGTGCACCTCGGGAAAACCTGGATTCAGCAAGGGAGCTGAGGATCGAAAATGTTTGGGAACCACTGGTTTAATGTGTTATTTTTGGAACATGTGGCTAGACAAGTATTTTATGCACACACGCTCAAATTTACAAGGCTGGCATCGAACTTCCCACCTATTCTGGTGCATAACCAAGACACCACTGCATAAGTTGCAAGTGCCAGAGGAGAACTCTGACTCTTAAGGGGAGAGAGTGCACTTTTGTCAGAATGACCTCATCAGTGTATTTCATAGAGAATGTTTCAGTAAAAAGTGGCATAAGGGAGCTGTGTGAAAAGTTAAATGTATTTTTCTCAGAGGAAGATGATACAGCATTAAGGGTTACACACACACACACACACACACACACACACACACACACACACACACACACACACACACGTTTCCCATAATTGGCATTAAACATCCCACATATCTATTTACATTACATAGAGAGCAGTGTATTTAGTTACAAGTACAACAGGAAAAGATTGACATGAACAATCTAAAATAGGATATTTGAACTTTTTGAAAATCCACTGTTTGGAACCGATTGTACTTTGCAACAAATACATACGTGTACACAGGACAATGTGACAATACTATGATTCTCACATGTAATTACATACTTCTCTACTGAAATTGCATGCCTGTGAAGGCAAGTGGCATATTTCACATTATAGGATGCCATAGACATTCGCTTTTGTACAGCAATGGATTATCAATCAAACATTTGTGTGAGTTCATGTCGGGATGATCACATACTTGTATTATATGCATTGCCAAAACAAACATCAAGTCATGCATTGTAGAATAGTAGTAATGGATTATGTGAGAATAACTTAAACCTATAACACAGTTGCAAGTGGAAACACCATGGAGCAGTTATACATTAAACAACTGAAGTAATTGAGTCAACATTTTATTTATTTAATTATTTATTTGTCCTTTGATAACCGGGAAAATTTGACTGAGCAAATGGTCCATTTTCTGTGGAGGCCTGGGGAAAAAACATTCACAACATATTCAAAAATAAATAAACAGTAGTTTAGTAACTATATACAAAGGAAGAAAGCCCAACAATAAATTAAATATTTTTCAATGAGTTTGGGAGAAAGACTCAATAAAAACATTTTACAGTAGATTATAAGAAATTATATACAGGAGAGAAAACTCCCACAACAGATAAAAGCACAGATTGAAATGCATTTACGGGAGAGAGACAGAGAGAGAGAGAGAGAGAGAGAGAGAGAGAGAGAATTATTATTAGAAATATGAGAATCTTATGGAAGGACATGAGACAGAAAAATAAACAGTAGCAAGTATTGACTGAAGAGGTAGAATAGCAGACATTTGTAGTCTGGTAGCATTAAAGTGAGAACTTCTTTTTGCTGTTGAGCCATTACTATTTGCTAAGATATTGGGGGTTAACAAATTTAGAGTGAAAAAGGCATAGACTAAGGCATAGACTACCAAATTAAATTAAAGCAAGTACTAGTTTAGATATTTTTAAGAACAGCCTGAACACTTACTATGGGAACAAGTGTTTTAGTATATTGGAAGGCTAGAAGGGCATTAATGCCTGTGCTTGAAATATTTGTATGTATGTATGTGTGTATTTATAGCGAGTAGGTGGTCATGCATCTGTTTTGAAAGTTGTGCACGTGCAGTTCCAGGTGTCTTGGAAAGGTAGCTAGTATGTTTAAGGGATGAGGGGACAGAGTTTCAGGAGTGGGCTATGTAGCTGGAATAGAAAGAGAGGTTCTTGCTGACAGATGTGGCTTGTAGGAAATGAGCAGTATTTTCCTGATTGAAATAGCCTAATAGGGGTATCTGTATATAATAAATCTAGTAGGGCTTTGCTTTTTTTCTGGTTTGAACAATAATTAGTGGACTAGGAGTAGTTGTGTCTAAGTGAGTTGCTTCAGTAATTCAAGCCAATCAAGCTGTTTTAGGGCTAAACAGTGATGGGTTCTGTTTGATGAGTTAGTGGCAAATTTTGCTACTTTATTATACTGCTGGTTTAGTATATTTTGGATGGAAGCTTGAAGGTTAAGCAGTACTGGGGAGCCATATAGTAAAGTGGGGAGTATGGGAGTAGAAGTGTAGAGGACAGAATTTTCTGGATGATTTTTTTTTTTTTGTATAGAGTGCCCCTATTTTTTCATGATTTTTTTGATAGCCTGCTGCACATGTAAGTCAAATGTATAGGTTATAAAAAATTGCCATGCCTAGTAGCTTGGTATAGGTGATGACTTCTACAGGGGTGTTATCAGATGCTATTCTTGAGAATTTTTTTCAAGGTGTGAGAGGAACAGTCTCAGCTTTGTTTTCTTTTCCTTTTTTTGGATTGAGTAGAAGCTGAGAGTTTCTGAGCCAGCTTTCAACTGATGGAAATGACCTTTGGGTGAAGTTTTGTAGAGTAGTTATGTTACTAGCAGAAACTAATTAGTATGGAGTTTTCAGCATGGGAGAAGTTTTACATTTGGTTGAGTGTAAGTTATTGTAAATATGTTGAAAAGCAGTGTCCCCAGTATGGAACCTTTGGATGGGTAGGAAAGATGACTAGGAATTAATCCAGTTAACAAACTGGAGTCTATTGGAAAAGTAACTGGAGAACCAGTTGTTTGGTAGGCCAAGTGAAGAGAGTTGTTTTAGAAGAAGACTATAGGAAATGGTAATGACCATCTTGGTCAGATCCAGAAACATGGCAGAAACCAGTTAGCCTTTAACTAGCTTAATAGTGTTGGTGAAGTCTAAAAGAGCTGTGGTAGTGTTGTACCATAACATCATTCTGAAATCAAGATAATTTGTTGACAAAAATAATACAGACACTCAAATGAAGTACAACCTAACCAATAATCATTTCATTTTCTTTTTTTTTTTTTTTTTATTTTACTCTTTGAGCGCAGCGCTGCCAAGTTGAATTGTGCTCCTTTTGGCAATGTATTAGTGCATGCACAATCATATCTTGAAGTATTGAACTTAGAATAGGAATTAACTGTACTCTTTGTTGCTCTGTGCTAACTTTTGTGCAAAGACCAGTATACCTCTCAACCTCTTAGAGCAAACAATCTGGACAAAGCCTAAAATGTTGTGGAACAAATAGGGACAGATTTTAAATACTGTTCTTACAAACTTAAAAAGTTGATAGAATAATAGGTTTTGCATTAGCGTGAATTTTCTGAAGAATGTGGAGTCTTAAACTCAAATGTTTGTCATTATTTAATGACTTCAGTCCTCAGCTATTTGCCAGAAAGGTACAGATTTTAGGAAGAACGCACCAAAAATATGAGGCAAAAATCTGAACATTCTGCAAAAATCTGTACAGTTGAGAGGTCCATTCTGTACAAGACAGTCATTCATCTGAATTTAAACCTTTTGAGCATTCCAAGAAAAAATTATATCTGATTATTATCTAAGCACACCACGTAGGAAGTCATTCTTCTGATAGTTAACATTTGACAGCAGATTTTAGTAAATTTGAATGTGTGTATTCATCTTCATTAGTCTGTTGTCCACTATAATCTGTACATCTAATGCTTCAGCTTGTTGAAAAGTACATTAAACTGATAAACATAGTTAAGTACAGCAGCACAAAGCACAACAGAGTAATGCAGTCAAATGCAATAAAATCAGAAGTTATTTCCGTAACTTGCATTTAACCTTACTTGCATTTGTTGACCAGTACAAGACATTGTTAAAATACAGAGGTGGAAGAATAATGATACAAAAGGGAGAAGATACATTGACAGGGTCACATGGAGGCAGAGACAAAGTAACTTATGACCGAAGGATAGTGATGGCTCATACCAATATGTACCCAATAAGTACATATAACAAATGTACCAAAAACTGTCAGTAACACTTAGCAAATGGCTGGATTAGAACCCTTGAAATTAGTCAAGAAATCAATATGGACATGTGAGCAGTATTTCATCATGCCACAAAGGAATAATACTTCACAGCATTTAAATAACACAACTGAAGCGCAGTGACAACTTACTGAAATAGATGGGGTGAACAGAGGGAAAGACAGGGACAGATGCAAAGAGGACTAGCAGCAATATGTTTTGTGCAACATGTAGGAGCATCTGCATGGTGTGTTACTCATAAAGTCATCATTTATCTTTCACGCTCTGTACAATAAAGTGCTTGCTGTAGAGAGGAATAAGGGGCAGGCGAGTACAATAAAAATGAAGATATAAGCAGGATAAGGTTGGCTTAAAAAGTCTCTCTGTTGGGGCTGCAATGCTTTTGCAAATGATGCCTTGTGAAGCTATTCAGGTATGTTGTATATGGAGAGAAATACAGACGTTTGCAGTTAAATACATGACAGGAATATGAAATGTCATGAATGAATAAATTGATAAAAAATAAAAATAAAAAAAAACAAAGAAACTAGTGGTCTTAAAACTTTGCTGATGAGCTCAGTCACAATAATTTCTAAAAAACATGAAACCCATGTAGTGTTCCAAGGCAACAAGCCTTTATTCATCAAAGACAAGCGATATGTTTAACAATGTTAAAATATTTCTGATTTTTCTGTTACTGAGGATCATTTGTCTGTGATAAATAAAGGCTTCTTGCTTTGGAACACTACGTGGGTTTCATGATTTTTGGAAATTATTGTGATTGAGCTCATCAACAGAGTTTTAAGACCACTAGTTTCTTTGTTTTTTATTTTTTTCCTCAACACTCATAGTGGTGAGTTTGGAACTAGGCAGATTTCTGTGCTTGTTCATTTTTATGAATTAATAAAATGACCTACAGCTGTAATTGAACCGATGATACTATGCAAAAACTGTAGTCTATAAACCGGGTAATTATCGCAACACACCACATAGCAATTTTGACTGTATTACATCCAGCAATCTAAGAACTATTACAGTTACTGTATCACAGTACCGTCTTTAATCTGCCTTTACTCTGTATTCTCATACCAAAGCAGATTTAAGCACATTTGAATGACCAGACCACTGCAGATTAAATTGAAATCTTCAGCTTTTGTAAAAACGAAATAATGCGGTGCTTTGCCATCCTCCCCGAAAATGCTGAGGGCATAAAGTGAAGGTTTTCCATGGACTATTTCTGGTCATGTGTGTTATGTATGAATCCGTTTGTTTCACCAGGTTAAATGTATGAGAAGAATGGTGAAAATGGGGCTGGCAAGCAGAGGATAGGACACAAGGAAAAATTAAGGAATGTGCAGAAGGGTTGCAGGCGAACACCATAGCTATCCGCTTCTTCACAACATTAATACACAACTGTAGACACAATTTCATCACTTTGGCTAGTCACCACACCAGTGGTGGGTGACAACAGCAGAATGATGTTGTATGGCCAATTGGACAAAAAAGTGTGCCAATATGACACATAGATGAAGTGGAAAGCTATCTGCTGGGCGTAACTTTTTTTTTTGTGTGACTGGTGCCCATTTTATTATTATTGTTATGATTATTATTATTATTATTATTACTATTATTATTTTGGGGGAGGAGAGAGAAATGTTGGGAAAGGTGCTTCAGAATGAGAGGGTCAGGTAGGTAAGGCAGATTAGTAAGCATGCACAGACATACAGGATATACAAGACAGACAGTAATGCTGATGGAGACAAAAGGTTGGGGGATCGCCATGACTGGGGATAGGTAGGGAACATCTGTGCCACACCCACATCCAGGTTAATAACAGTAAGACTCTATTTCTCACCCTCAAGACTATCATCACTGTCTCCTACAGCAGATTCCTGTGTCAGTGTCAGACATGGTATCATCTTTGCAAAACAATGCAGGATATTTTTCAATCTTGCCAATATGTGCACTGAGGCACCTCTCCATGATATCCTCCAACAGTCCCATCAGCTCTTGCTGGGTGACAAAATCACTAACTCCACTACTACTACTGCTGCCAGAGGGTACCACTGCACCAGCAGCCAGGGTAAAACTAACTGAAGCAGATGGAGGAGGTAGGGCAGGGGTTGTGGAGGCACCACTGACAGGTTGTGAACCTGAAGTGCTGGGTGTCTGTGCTGTCATCTGTGGAGGTATAAAGGAAGGGCCAATGCGCAGTGGTCGGTCTACATGCCTTGTGCTGCTGGTCATTTATTTTTCATCAGCAAGGTATACAAACAGCAGAATGTTAATAAATTGTAACCCCATTAAAATAAAATAAAAAAGAGATAAAGCATGGGGGAGAGAAAAAAATATATAATTAGATACATGGTATGTCACAAAACTGTATTTTTTCAATACACTTTGGCAATATATAAACAATTATGATAATTTACTATTTTACACATTTGCCATGTCCATATATAATGGAAAGGTATCTATATGTCATAAATCAACAAATCTCACTGCTATGATATAACAAAGAGCAGCCCTTATTTCCCTATGAAGGATAGGAAATATGCATTCAAATGTAGTAATTACAATTAGCATAATGTCATTCTTCTTGACATATTATTGCTGTTAATATTTTATAAATACGTATCTACTAATGAAAACTAATTGTTGCTTTGGGTATTAAACCCACACAATTAAGCTGCTGTTTTCATTGCCTAATGCAAGCTGCAGGAGTTATTGGGTTAGGTATACATGCCTGAGATAAAGGTTGAGGTATGCCTGCTCAAGATGCCAGTGCTTTAGGGAATGAAAATAAATTGTTGGCTTGAATTTAGACCTGAGACATACTTATCCTATGTCTCCCTGAGGTAACTTAATCTCTCCAGGTGCATCTCATGGTTTGCAGTTATCTCTTCTGCAGCTGTATAGTACAGAAAGAAAAGAAATATATGTATGAAAGCATTATGAGTATCTGTGTTAGCTACATACCTCTCAACTCTCCAGATTTTCACAGAATGCCCAGACTTTTGCTTCAAAATTTTTGCCTGTAACTCATAAAATTTGTGTTTTTCCAGCATATCACTGGAATAATCTGAGGGATTAAATCACTACATAATGACAGACTGTTAAGTTTCAGACTTCATATCCTTTAGAAAATGCATTTTAACACAAAATATGTTATGTTGCCTACTTTCTAAGTTTATAAGAGTCAGGCTTTGTCCAGAATTCTTGGGCTAAGGGGTTGAGAGGTATGTTTAGCTGGCTAGATCATTAATGCCATTTCATAGACAGGTGATGACTCAGCATACTTACACAACAGAGGAATGTTTGCAGTCCTAAATTCAGTCACTCTTTGGATTAGGAGGTCCTACTCACATGTCTTAGGGTCACTATAGTTGTGATGACATTGTTCCTCAGCATGTGGAATGTTAGTTGCACTGAAGACAGTCTCTGTTAAGCTAGTCCAAGCCTCAGCCTTATACCAAGACCCAGTATAATCACCCTGCAGCAGCCTATGGCTGTATTGCTTCATGAGGAGTGCCACAAATATCTCTGGCTCTTCAACACTCCACCTTTGTGCTCTAAATTTAGCACCATTCTCTCCCTCGCTAACGATGTCTGCAAAAGTCAAGCTAACAAGTTATGTCTGAATTGGTGTGCTATTTAGATTTCACAGGTAACTGGCTGTGCATAAAAACACACAGCATTGCCAACTGCATTTGCACAATTGAATGAAGATGGATTCCATGGCAACACATTGGCACTACTTACATCACATAGCAGTAAAGGTGTGAAACATGGCATTGAACTTTATTATGGTGTGATGCTCAACCTGTTGTCTCAGGTTCCAAAGTTCAACAATGGAATGCATAATGGCACAACTTGTAATCCTTGCAGTTTGGTAGGAGATAGAAGATGAATTGTGACATTTTGTGATGTTTGGGATTAATCAATGTTAAATATTGTTGTACCAGATGGGAATCAAATCCATAGGATAAAGTATGCAAAAATTAAATGTAGACTTACCTTTTAAACCTGAAAATTAGAGATATACTAATTTCAGAATGAGTCAAGATACACCAGAGAGGCCTCAATCTGTGTGATTGTAATTAGTCCTGGGAATCCATTCATATATAAAAGTCAGTATTTATGTTTGTTAATATATTTCAGATGGCTGCAGTTGAATGAGCTGAGTAATACAGGCTGGGTATGTTACGCACATCCTTCACAAGACATATCTGTCCTAAACACATAAGTAGGGTATTGATGAGTCATGATGATTATCACAGAAGTATTGTACCTATTATACATATGCAAGAGAATTTTAAACTATATATCATCATTGTTGTGTTTAAGAAATTGGACACACATTAACTTGAGGTTATAGGTGAAGCATTAATGATATCTGCTAAATATAAAAGTTTACTTATGCAAGTATTATTTAACATTCCCCAGGATTCATGAAGCTTGCGCCAGGCACAGGCGTAGTGTAGGCGGTATAACGCCAAATATGGCCACCGAGCGATTCAGGTACAATCCAATTCCATGTGCACTACCGGCGTACGCCAGAACTGTGCAGCCCTCAGCTTAGGTATGCTAATCACCCCATGTGCAGTGTTGCACCATGCAAATGTAGGCATATAGCGATTCATGAAGTGGTGCAGGCATAGCGTAAGCCCACGGAAATGTAAACCAAAAAACACGGTTTACATTTTCCCAGACAGAACATCGGAGCTATGGAAGCGGACCAGACTCATGTATTACAAAGTTAACATATGCCAATGGCTAAATACACAGCCAATGGCATAAGAAAAGATGCACAACACCTAAAAAACAACATTTAATGTCATGTCCACAGTAATGCACAGTACAACTGCAGGGCATGTGTGCGCAAACTGGACAACAAAGAAAATATATACAAATGTCATAAAATCGCAATGTAATACAAATCAAGATTTCACCATAATACGCAATGGTATGCATGGTACGCCACAACCAAGGTGCAAGAGTTGCTAAGGGTCTGCGACAGTGTTTGGCGCAGTAACTATGAATTAGTAGTCAATGCCATGCAAATGAGGCAGGTAATACTGAATCGCAAACATCCCGCCGGATGAAGGATGCACCATACAGTGCAGCGCTATAATACCTAGGAGTGGCTCAGAGGTGATACATGACATCAGCAGAGGGGTGTGCCACCGTAGCTGTAAGCACATTGGAACAATGCAAATCTGGCCTGGCTATTGCTAAGAAAAGCTACAGGACAGGGGTGGGGAGGTAGGTTTAGAATCATTTAGCTGAGAGTACATATGGTGCCTGAAAGCGCATGTGTACGGGGATGAAAACATGCCCAAAACCCGGTAAGCATATGCACGCACCGTGAACAATAGCATGAACAGGAAGGTCAGGGGAAGAAAAGAAGGAAATGCCGCAGTAGGGTAATTGGAGTACAACTAAGCAATTAACACCTATCAACTCACAGTGGCCAATCGACGGCAGCTGACAAGTCTGCTTGCAGAAACCTGCAAAACAGGATAGGGGAGGCATTGGATTGCAAAGAAAGGAGGGGAGGTATTGGATTACAAAGATAGGAGAACTGTCATAGCAGAGCAAAGCAAACCTACAGTAGACCAGCAATAGAACACATTACGCAAGATAAGCCAGGTCTAGGAAAGTACAAATGAAAGCAGGCTGCTGGATGTATGCCAGAAAATGGTAGGTGAAATGTGCAGAAATGTAAAGGGAAGGGCTAGAGGTAATCCACGGCAGCAAATGTAATTCAACACCAAAGGCACCACAATAGTAGTTCCTGTAGTAAAACACATAAGATACCCTGTAGCTACGATCGTACATACACAGCCTATGACATCATTGGTGTTCACAGCACAATAGTATAAAGTGTGAAAGCACCCTACACACACCTGTGTATTCTCAAACTGTGCACCATAGGTGTAAACACACGGGGAACTTTTAAAATGTACATGTTGGGAGCTGCCATAGCTGTGATTCATCACCATGTGTTAGAGACTGATGGTGTTTTTGGAGGATGATGCCGACAACCACCGCAGGCCCTGGAGGAGGAGAAGAGTGTTCAGACCAAGGGTAACCTACCAGGGGCTACATGATCTGGAGATAGTAGAGCATTACAGGGTGGACAGGGACATCTTACAGCAAATAGTTGAGCTGTGCCGGCCACGCCTGAGAACCAGAAACAACAGAGGGGAACCCATCCCAGTGGACACGAAGGTATGTGTAAGCTTCCGAATACTAGCCACAGGTACCTTTCAAAGGCCAACTGGAGATATAATGGGGATCTCACAGGCATCAGCATCCAGGGTACTACACCATTTCCTTGATGCCATGTTACCACATGCCAATGAGCATATATACTTCCCCCAAACTCAGGAGGAGTTGGCCAGCAATATGCGTCACTTCCACCATGTGGCACACTACTCGAAGGTACTGGGTGCGATAGACTGCATGCACATACATATCAAGTTACCACCCTGTGAGCATGGTAGGCGCTACATAAACCGCAAGGGATTCCACTCCAACTGCCAGGTCATGTGCAATGCCCAGGGCATTATCATGGATGTGTGTGCTGGCAGCCCTGGAAGCTACCATGACTCCCATATCTGGCATGCCTCACAGCTGTATCAGGTATTTGTCAGGGGGGACATCCCACATGGCCACCTTGTGGGGGATGCTGGCTATGCACTGGAGCTGTGGATGATGACTCCCATCAGAAATGCACACACACCCATGCAAGAATGCCATAATGAGGCACACGCACAAACCAGAATCATCATAGAGCGTGTGTTCAGGATGCTGAAATCATGGTTCCATTGCTTGGACACATCTGGTGGAGCCTTGCAGTACAATCCAGGCACATGTGCCCACATCTTCATAGTATGTGCCATGCTACATAATATGATCCTGTGGAAACAGCTGCAGCAGGGAGAAAATGGTGAAGGCCATAATAACCCACAGCAATTGCCAAGGCCATCACAGGCACAGAGGGATTCAGACCATGAACACACTGTGCCAGCCCCAGTTGGCAGATGGAGGCATGCCCAATATGCCTATGCCTTGGCAACAAGGGAACGTATAGCACATACTCTGACAGTGTAGGCCCCTACGTACTGACACACCTCTCCACCTGCACACACAGTAAAATGGATGGCACACACACACGACCACCTGTTAATTGCAATGTATAGGTGGCCCACTGTGTGAATCCTTCATAGGCAGCCCTCAAACATTATACACACAACAGGTATTGGAACAAGGAATGTCAACACCTGAACAGTACACGTGCCTATCAGCATATGTTGGTGCTATGTGTTTAGGTTCCCAGGTACATCGGTAGGTACACGTCCGATTGTCAGTGGCCAAACACCAAACGAGGCAAACAGTGTCTGCTGTCGCCACAACATTGAGTAACCAACCGTCACTTAGTGGAGCAGAGGCAATCGTGGGATCACATGTGTGTAAGCACTGTTCTGCACACACTCTGCATGGATTCCCTGCTGCATTAATGAGGGGCTCCACATAATGTAATCATGGATGTTGTGTCAAGGCATGGGGTGTACCCATGACAGGTATTCATCACCCCAGCATGCTCCACCTACGGTCATCTGAAGGTGTAGCACATTATCGTGTGTGGCTCACTGTGATATACATACCCAATGCCGGAGCACATCCAGTAAACATCACATGGACATACCATTAACTGGACTCATCCATATGTAAACTAACTGAGTTACCCATGTGAGTGCAGTATGGAGTAACAGCCGTAGTATACTCCACATACAAAATGCCATAACACGTGTACAAATCCCAGATGGCCAAGTGGTAAATGCAGTGACCATCGTGCATGTTCCAGGTCCCACGTCCTGCAAGGGATGTAATGTAATCCCGAAGGCACGAATAATGCATGTCAGATGCAGGTCATCAGATCATGTTTAGCACACGTTAGCGGGAATATGAGTTGCCCACTGCTGGTAAGTGTCGTTTAAAAATGACTATACGGATATGCGTGAAACCGGGCTAAGCTTCTCCGAATATCACTGAGATCATGGTCAGTGATGTCCAGAACAGGTGAAACCAGCATTATTCACTCCTGTACTAATAGCGCCTGCTCTGAAGGGTAAAATTACCACTGCCAGGAGTAGAACACGCAGTCATGTATACAATAACCTAACACCATGGTAGTCAAGATGTACCTATGGCAGGTGTGTAATGTGACAGGTACAGACACAAACGTGCAGAGTCCAGGAAACAGTATACACCGACAAGTACACAATGAAAGGTGTAGCTTGCCTGTCACTTTCCCGGTCAGATATATATACATATATATATATCTATATATATATATATATATATATATACATATATACATATATACATATATATATATATATATATATATATATAGATATATATATATATAAATATATATATATATACATATATACATATATATAATACAGATAGAAAGGGCAATAGAGAGATATATGTTGATATATATACGGATTCACTGATATCTGCAAATATATAGATAGGTCAACGACATTCATAAAACCTTGAAGGTATAAATAAATAGGATACTGCCAACTATGGAATGTGTCACATACCGACATGCGTAACCATGAGGCTGAAAGACCGAAAGAACACAGTACCGGAACAGTAGAACCGTAAGTAATATTATTACGATATGAAGGGACATTTAGTTACCGCTGCCGGTGTTCCGGTCCACGTAGGTACTGTGTTCAACTGAGTTTGCGATTGCCGTAGTCTGTGTATGTGTATGGAGGGTGCTGTGTGCATGTCTGTGTGACTGTAATGTGTGAGTGTGTGTCCGCATCATGTGTCTGTTAGTGCCAACTCGGAGGTAGATCATTACGGTAGGTGTGGGTATAGCTAGCCGTATGCATACGGTTACCACCTGTCCCACATTAGGAGGGACAGCCCCTCCCTGGGCAGTTGTGTCCTGACATAAAACATTACAAAGGTCAACTGTCCGAGATTGTAGGACATTATTATGTCCCATATAATATGTAATAGTTGCATTAAATAGGTATACCCGTATGTAGGATACGTAAATGTTACATGCAATATGATAAGTAGCCAAAGTCCCACAACAATAAGTATGTATTGAGGGTAACAGTACGTGCTATCCTGTGTCCTGACTGTGGGTATGTGACGGCCTGTAAACACTGATGTGTGTCCCGCAAGTGTCCCACAGTGGCCATTTGAAAAGGTGGCAACCCATGCCAAAGAGGTTCTGTTACCAACACAACTGCAATGACTGCAAATATCTGGGACAGAAATACACAGGAAAGCTGTCTTTTAGAAATATCCCTTTACATATCGCTGTAATTCCGGAGGTATGGAAGTATCAACCTCACCTGCATACTATATAGAAACCAATTAACAACGGCCCAATGTATAATCCCGTAACATAAGTCTACTAACTGATAGCTCTTTAATTAGGGAAGGAGCCTACACACATATATATGGAATATGTAGAAATGCAAGCCCCACAAACCTGTATATGCTACGTACACCCACCTACATCCCCCACACTAGAAACTATAGCAATACAGACTGTAATTACAGCACAAACATCCAGTCAGTCAATTACATCTGCAGAAGCATTAACATACCTTGTGAGAGACACATTTAAAGGTGCCATGCAAAATCGTATCCGTTGTATAATGGAACAAATGGCGATGTTACAGGTTTTATTTGCAATAGTCCCTTATCAGACAGTTGGGATGACAGGTACATTCACATGTAGAACCACATACTCTAGCCATCACACACAATCCACGGGGGACATGAATCCAAACTATACGTGTCTCTACACATAGCAGTTGCAATTACACACAACAAAACACAATACAGGCTGTCTCCCTGAAGGTAGGGCAAATGGGCAACGCCCAAGTGGAGAATTCAATTATACCCCACTGTTGCCGCATAATTGGTGAATGGAGTAGCTGCACAGCTGATGTGCAAGTAATAAGTCACTCAGGAACACCAAATGGCAGCAGATAACCACATGTTACAGGTATCGACGTATATAAGGATGACTTGCCAGACATTCAAACTGTATGCTCATACCATAGAACTGTTTAAATAGTGTAAGAGGGATAGATACGAAAGTCCAGAATGATAACAAGGTATGTAGAACACTCGGTATATAAGTGTATGTATAGCATGTTTTGTATTAATTATGTTAGTGTATGTATAGCCTGTTTTGTATTAATTAAAAGTGTCCGCAATGCATAAAGTGAGAAAAGGTATTCATGTAGTGATGTCTTGCTGAGCATACTAACGCTTGTAGAAATTGTGCATCCTGCAGTGGGCCACAAGGTAAACATCACAGACACCACAAGGGATGCGACATGAGGGCTTTAAACACAATAATTCCATACCACCCGCCGTCAGTGGGAGAGTATGTCCAACAAGTATGTGCCATAGCAGGGGATAGTATATGTTGATATGCTGTCACAGTAGGCATGTGTATGGGCATATAATGACAATGACATGTCTAAGGTAGTCCCGCTGTGCAAGTATGCTTTGCATTGTGGGATACTATGTAAAATATGTGTAATGTATAGTATTGTAGGTAGATATGTCAGATATGTTACACAGCATAACAGGAATATCATGCATACCAAAGGTATCGTCTGGTGGCATGCACAATGTACAATAACAGGATACATATGGCTTGTAGTCACGGGACACTGTAATAGCATGATAGCTAATCTAAATGGAAGGGCTACTCAATTAACCATGCACAAAGGACATATAATAGCTTCACAGGTTCATAATGGGGTACTATGCAGTCTGGCAAGTCTTATGTGTAAGCACAACTACAGTGTTCACACCAGCAGCACCTCTCTAGGGTAGTGTCCTAGTAACAGCAGAGCCATGTGTTACCTGCACCTCTGCACAGTACAGCCACTGCAGTGATCCCTGGCATACATGTGTCTTCCATCCACCAAGTGAGATATCACATGAACAGTGCTACTGAGTGTCCCTGTGTGATGTACATAGGAATCATGTTCCAAAGCATGGTGAGTGTCCTGTTTGGGAATGTAACCCTCAAGCACATCCCACTCATCATTGCATGTGTGCACATATCCATGAGCATTTTGCTCACAGTGGCTTTTGCTTATGTCACGTATGTGGAGTATATCCATTAATATTGTTGTGGACATGGGCCCTGTCTGTTCAGCAGAGGTCACCCCTGAGTATGTAGTGTGCAAATGTGTACAGACTTGGTGTCCGTAGTTCAGCCGCATACTTTAACCATCAGAGCTCAATAAACGTCATGGCGTGTTAATGTTGTGGTATGTAAAGCCGTAGCTGTTGTGTAAGATACACCCTAAATGGAGTGTTGTACCCTGAATGTGTGTATATGTCTGGAGTTCAGAGGTACAATGAGTGCCTATGTACCAGCTACACACCCAGTACACATAAGTGTGGCCATGTAGAAGGATATCCACGCCACAGTGGCAATATGGTTATCACAGGAGTTGGTGCGACATACATGTGTACTACGAACACGTACAATGTGACATATATGTAGGGGACTACCACCTATGTGATAGTCAGTGGGTGAATGGTGCAATGCAACGGGGATGTTCATGCACCTTGTGTCATGCAGCTTGAGGCCATGATATTGATATCAGGTATCCGTCACAGTGACACCCTTATGGATGGAGTCAGTATCAGCTGGTGGATCAATCATGGCACTTTGTATGCAGTGGTCTGTAAAGCTAGGCAGGGAAAGTCCCTCTGTGCTACCCTGTACCTCAGGGAAGCATATACCGAACATGAGGGGCCCTATGACTGAGGACTGTGGTATACCAAGTGCAACTGAAATATAGTAGGTACTGTGGTATGCTACTCTCATTGTGTGTGTCATGTCCATGAGCCACTTTGCATAACCTCCTGAGACATAGGGTTCGATGTGCAGGTGGATGTGTATGTTGTCAATACCAGAATGGAGAATGGTGCTGAAAGGCAATGAGAGGACAATGTAGGCAGTGTGGACCCCCGTACCATCATCAACTACCCTGGTAACTGTATGAAAGGAGGCCACAAGGTGTAGGAGCCATGCTTTGGCCTTAACAATTCCAACCTGGGTGGCATCAAAGGACCGGAGCCCAACAATGTCTCTGTGAATGATGTCCATGATGATGTGCCCCATAGCCTTGCAGAACAGTCCAGTCAGATGTGTAGGGCAATAGTCCCACTCGTGCATTGTGGCACCACCTGTGTGGAGTGTGATAACTGTTGATGTGTGCCATTCAGGGGCCACAATGTCTGATACAAGGCTATTACTGAATATGGTGGCCTAGTGGGGAGACATGTTGATCAGAGGTTTGTGGACATCATAGCCTGGGATTTTGGATGGTCACATGGGGACAGTGTCCCAGGACATATAGAGTGCAGGTTACTACTGTGTAGGTGTAACCGCAGGGACACCACATTGGTCCTGCATGGATTGTGGCTGTGTAGGGAGTGAGAGAGTGTAATGTTAGAATTGAATACATCCGCCAGCATGTTGCCAACATCACCTGGTTCTGCAATGTTCCTGAGTAACTGTTGTATGTGAGAGCAGATGTGGGTATAGCCATTGACTACTGACATACCACCATAATGCCTTGTGGTACACCCCGGAATGTGTCGCAGTAATGTTTACGTAGCTAGTTTTGGAGTATGTGAAGAGGGATCCTGTGGCCCTACCGAGGCTGACCAATGAGCTACCCCACTCATGGGATTGTATACCACTTTGCAACAGCCTCCACCTGTTGTTGTAAATTATGTCCATGGAACTGGACCCCCAGAGTGGCGTCCGTTATCTGGTGGGTACCATCATGGCTCTGTGTGGAAAAGCATGATCCATGCAGTCGTGTACATGCTAATGAAGTGCACTGGGGTATGTTTCAGTGTTTGCATGTGCATTGTCCATCTGCACGGGTGTCATGACGTTAACTACCACTGTCATAAGATGTCTGTAGTAGGTGTTGTAGTATTCATGTACTGTGTATGCCATGAAGGGTGTGGTGCTGGGATGTAGCTAACAAGGGTGATTAGTATATGTTTGGAATCCACCAATGAATGGATAACCCCAGGTGTGGAACACCAGTCACATGTTGGTAGTGTCCATGTCAAGGATATTGTCGGTCTTGGAGGTGGTGTTTATGGGTTGATCCAGCCGAGTGGAGGTTATGAATCACGGACAGCGTTGGCCTAATGTGTCGGTACATGAGTGGCTATCCCAGTTAAGTGTGGGGTAGTGTCAGTCTCACATCAGTAGTACCTGTCTGAGCCCTACTGTCCAGTATACCAAGAAATAAGGTCTGGTAACCATGGGGTATGTTGTTGAATCCATAGCTTGTTACAATGTGTATAGCAGTTCTGGACACAATTAGTTGCACATGGAGCACCTCTGATGCATTGTGCTAAGTAACTAGCCAGAATGTGTTTACAGCATAGTGGAATATGGGAACACCTCAGCCGTGGGTTTGCCTGTCCAGGTTACATGACCAAAAGGTATGGTCTGTGTATAACCTGTCATTGCAGGTGTGCTCTGCAGAGCCTAGAGGCAGGTCCCAGTCGCTGCAGAGATATTGAAGTGGTGCATTATAAGGTGTGCCTTGCCTGCATGTGTCAAGATGTTAAGCATTGCGTCACATGACCCAGTGTTTTGCTTGCCAGTTCCCGTTCTGGTGGTGAATGTTATTGGAAACTGTGCAAGACAGGCAGTATGGAAGCAGCAAGAGCCTTACATGTGATCTGTACTCCCAGGGCTGACAGGTGCAGGTCATCTGTGCCAAAGCATCATGTTGTTTGCAGACAGATACCAGATGCTTGAGGAATGACAGCAGAAGCATAGGCAACTGTTGAAGCGACACAGTCAGTCATTGTACAGTGGTATCAGGTCCGGATGAATGCATAATGCTCCCCAGGGCTTTGCCCATACCTGCAGGGCTACAAGACTGGTGAGCTATTGCATGTCCTTTCACACGTAGTCTATGAAGTTGCATCTCAGGGCAGTCACACTAACATAGAGAATGACAGTCACATTGTACCTGGTGAGGTGGGGCATGGGTGCATAGGTTACTTTGCAGAACCAGTTACCCAACAGCAAGATGTAAGCGACTATCGCATTGTGTAGCCTGCTGAGTGGAACATCAGTGTGACCGCCTACAGAGTCATCTATGACAGGTGTGTTATGTATGTTATAACACCCCATTGGCTGTATGTGATGGGCACACATGAGTCTGTGGGCTATAAGTTGTTGTTGTGTTTGGTGATGGGGGCTACCTTTGGTGCCTACACAGAGTATGGAGAGGTACTGCACAAGTTGTCCTCGCATGTGCGGCCTGTGGTGGAGATCTTGTTAGACTATGTGATGAGTGGGGTGTACACTATGACAGTATGGATGTTTGACTACATCCATGACAGTATGGATGTTTGACTACATATACATTTGTATGTCACAGGAGTGTTCTACCAGTGGCCTGTTGACAGTATCAACACTACAAAAGGTGCCAGAGTGACATGTGCATATTACACCAGTGCCAGCTACAGTAATGCAGGGTTAATGTGTTGTACTCCACCCTCATTGTAGCCCATATCACATAGACAAATGTCAGGCATCTGTGTATGTAAGGATGTGAATGGCCATGACCTATGAGCAATAGCTGTCTCAGTGTTGTGAACAACATACAGAATGGGCTGTGTGGGTGAGGTGTGTGACATATGTGCACATTCTGATGGATGATATCAGCATTGTCACCGCTAGGTGAATATCCCTGTACCCATTAACTACCACCTAGGCTGTGGTCAACATTATGGACACTGTGTAAGGGATGGTGCTGTGCAGTACACCTCCCTGAGTTGGTGATGTCTCCAGGCCCCTTAGGTAGTCATACGAGGTACCCATGTCATGACAGGGTGCCATCCATGAGCACGGAGATCATTGGGCAGGCATACACAGCACTCAGGTGACTAATATTGGATCACATATCACCTTTAAGGGGTATTGGCCATGCGTGGATGGGCGATACCAGCCTTCACAATCCTCACCTCCACTATGCAGCATGCTGTCTACCTTGCATAAAGACATTTGCTACACTATGATGTTGGACATGCTACATGTCCATATCCTGATCTGAATGACATACGTCATGGGCAGCCATCGTCCTACTACTAGGATCACCACATGATGGACAGATCCCTGTGCCATACATGTGACATACTCCCACCATACCATGCAACCCTGTCCATCAAAGCTGCACATGACATCCCTGTCATACATGGTGTGATGGCCACATGGTAGATGTAGTATCAACTGCCTGGATCAGTAATGTGGCACTGATGCACCTCGCGGTGGCATAATGGCTGTTGGATACAGCTAGGAAACCTTGCCCGTACATGCTATAGTTGATAACCATCCCTGTGAATGACGTCCGACTAGCCATTGTCCCATGTCTATCACATGTGCAACACAGGCGATCCGTGGCAGGATGTTGAACAGCTGTACAGTGCTGTGTAGATGTACATGGCAAAACACATGCATGTAAAGGTTTCCATGCATATGTGTGCATTGTCACTGCTCAAGTCCATTAAGGCTGTGTATGTGTTGATATGTGACATATATATACAGCATCAAGGTCAACAGCATTACCGTGGACACATCCAGGCATGTGCTGATAGGTAAGAACACCAGTGCAGGCAAACAGACATGCCCACATCAAGATAGCATTCACATGGAGTATGAACAATGTATGAGGTGACACACATATATGGTGATGATATCCAATGCATAACGGGTGTTACACGTGTGACACAAACATGTCAGTCGTGTCAGTGTCATGACAATTTGCAAAGATAACTGTGCAGATGTACTAGATTTACTAGAAATGTATGTGCAGCAGTATCTCTGTACATCTCTGAAACTGTGACCTGTCACCATCATTATGTCTTACAGATAACGCCTCGTACACGCCTGCCAGTGTACAGCCGCCAGGAGGATGATGTCCTCATCCCATACCTCCATGAGAACTATGAGGTGTTGTTCAGCCATGTGCCACAGCATGCCCAGCAGTGGGATAACCTGTGGCAGGATCTTTGCAGGAGGGTGAACGATGTGGGCGGCCATAACTGCATCTACCAGCAGGTGCACAGACACTGCACGGACTTGATAGGACATGCAAAATAGCATGCCACTGCAATCGCCAGGGAACAAGGTGGAACAGGTGGTTGGCCACCAACCCAGCCCCCACTCACACACACCGAGGAGCTACTGGCCAGTCTGAGGACACCCTCAGTGCAGCATCCACAAACACTAGCTGCCATTGTGGAGGTGGGTGTCTCCCAACCAATGAGCCTGGAGTTGCCTGGTAAGTCAGTACTGCACATATGGCTATTATATCCCATTTAGCTGCATGTGTCACTGTACATTATGTAATGTAACAACATATGCAAGGTATGTGGACACACATGCTGCATACTACAGTATGCTACCCTGTGTATGCACACATGTGCATACTATATGCTATTGTACAGGCAAATGTGTTAACATGCACAGTGCACCCTGTGGCTGTCATACAGTCATGGATAATGTTCATACTGCTGTTGCCCCTTTACAGGTACCTCTGGCGTGCCGCACAGACATGAGTCCGTTGCAGGTGAGACTGTCATCAGTATCAGTCATGTTAAAGCATAGAACTATTCACCATGTGGCCAGTTAACACTTGTACACTTGATGTTCGTTCCAGTCACGATATACAGGTCGCATCACCCATCATTCACACAGGTCACCCATGTGCAATATATACCAATGAAATGATACACCAACATGAAACCACAGTATTTGTCATTGCTACATGTGTGGACAGCTGTGCATGCAATGGTGGAGGTGTTCTACAATGAAGGTATATGTACTATACATTGGAACAACACGTGTGGTACGCAAACAGTAGCACACAGTGAGCTGTGATAAGGGAAGCCCACAGAAGTCACCATTGTGTTATATGCCCCTGCAATGGGTGCACACATTGTGATGTGCCATCTGACATGTCCCAGCCACGTAGTGATTTGGCTGCAATATTGTCACACTATCCCATAACCCATACCCCACATACTAAACATACAACCCGTTGTCTGCATAGCCCTGTGGATGGTGACATATCTGACATCTATGGGTGTATGTCATATGGGACAACACAGACATGTGTGATAGATGGCCATCACACACATTTGGCCAACACATGTGCACACATGGCCATGGGGGATGGCCAGAGACAAGTAGCCACACAGTAGATGTGTGTGTATATATCCTGTTTCACATTGTCCACACATGGTCCAATAATAGCCTTAGTTGACTGATTATACAGTTGATGTGGTACACTGGACATCCTAAATGCCTGTGCACAGCTACTGGATGTGTCACCGGTGTCTACCATATAAGATGTGTTGAACATCACGACTGTGTCATAGCATGGCAGTAGTCACCTGTACAGCTTCCACAGACATTGACACCACATCAGACCACAGATACTGTACATTTCCCTTGCTGCTGTAAGACATCACCGTTAGCTGTGCATCTCATGTGTGTGGTACATCAATGTCATGTGGGACATGGTGAATTGACAAGTCTGCTATGTGTGGACATGGTTGCCAGGCAGCTAAGACTCTGTAATAGTTGTGCAGGGGTGTCAACTGTAGGTCCTCCAGTGACCTGCCACATGACACAGCATGGTTTGGTGTGTATACACCTCAGCATTGTGGGTCACAATCCACAGTTATGTCATGGGTATGCATGCAGTTATGGCTATGCAATGTGTACATATTATGCACTGTATAGCAATATAGATGCCTCATGATGCCATGCAATGGAACAGTGTCTGTACTTCACACTGTATAGCAATGCAGACGGCTCACACTACCCTTCCATGCTCATGCACACTTGCTAAACATGCATTCTATCTGTAGGGCATACAGACAACACCGCAATGTGATGCCCATTACGACGCTGTACATGTGTCAGGACACCATTGTATCAGATATGTATGCATGTTAATGCACATGTCAGCGGATTACATGTCAAGGTCACGTCAGCCATGTGTACTGTTATCCTGTTCTGGTCCACATGGTGTATCATCGGGATGCATGCATACTACCATGATTGTGTGAACTGCATGGCTACTGATATGACACCTGCCTGCTGTAATGTGCACCCCAGGGAGGTATGGTCACTAACACTATTAATGTCTGAGCTGCATGCGATCTGCTGTATCACAGGCATGCTGCATGCCGTCTGTCTACTCACATGCATGGTGTGTGTGTGTGCGTGTGTGTGTGTGTGTGTGTGTGTGTGTGTGTGTGTGTGTGTGTGTGCCTGTGTGTGTGTGTCTGTGTGTTTATTGTAATTTAGTCTTTCTTTGCATTCACAGGTGATGTAGGTGCGTTACCCTCCTGCGGTCCATCTGATGTTAGTGTCCCCACAGATACTAGCAGTGATGAACATATGCATGAGGTACAGGCAGGGTTGTCAGGGGCTGAATCTGTGCCAATGGTTGCCATCCCAGCTATGTCCCCCTCTTCCCCCTACACAGTTCTGCTGCCAACACATACTGCATCACCAGTGGCCATAGAGGAAGGACAGTCAGCATCTGTTAGCGTGGAACAGGAACGTGTGGTGGCTACAGAAGGTGTGTCTCCACACCATGGTGTCAGTGTAATGACAGCAGATGTGCCACACAGGCATGCAGATGGTGCTGCTCGTAGGAGGACTTCTGGCAGACATGCACCTGCAGGACAGAGTGCAGCAGCTGCTATCACCAGACGCATGTTCCAGACTGTAATGGCGGCACAGGCACATGCTGAACGGCAGAACAGATAAGGGCAGAGGCTGCAGAGGGCTGCTATCCATACCCTAAATGACAACATCCAGGCATTGGCAAATGCTCAACAGCAGATTACTGATGTTCTGGACAGGCGATTGGGTGACATGATCGGAATCCTTGACCGTGGCATGGCAATCTGTGAGCGTGAGCTGTCTGTGCTGGAACATCTGGTAGGAGTGAGGCATAGGCCATGTGGACGTAGACCAGCTACACCACCTAGTGCAGGTCAACGTGAGCGTGCCACCTCACATGCCCGCTCCCATAGTGCTGTTAGCAGTAGCAGTGCAGCGGGTGCTGCGCTGTCCACACCATGACACAGCAGGCCACGTGGACGTGCCCCAGAACATTCCCAGCAGGGACACGGTTCCAGTAGACATGTGTCGTCGGACAGTAGCCAATCTGTACCTCCGCCTGGTAGTGCCCGTGCAACCCCTGGCAGGCACAGGTCACGTGGCCATGGCCAGACACAGTGAGCTGTACAACCTGGTCTGTACAATCTGGAGCTGTCAATAATACCCCTGTGTAGGTCTCACAAAAGGCAGAACTGTGTGCACACATACACGCACACAGCAAACACATCTGTAGGGCACCACAACACCCACATGCATACTGAACAGACATGTCCAATCATGTCACCGGCCCTTACCCACACACATGATGTCATCCATTGGTGCAGCCTATGCCCCTGGCAAACATTATCACCCTGTACATATGATGAAGCCTGTGCCGCATCCCTGTAATCCACACCATCGGTGCAGGGACATGCTCAAATGGTCTGATGGACAGGGTGAACAGAATAGTGTGAGAAGTGTGTATAACATTAGTTGTGTAAGAATAGTGACAGAAGTGTATATTACATTAGTTGTGTACTGTTAATACGCACCAGACATGCCATGTAGTACAGGTTTAGCATGCATTGTTATATGTTCACAGTATGTGCCTTGGTAACAACAGTAACAGCATGTTGGTAATGATGCCCTGGTTCCCTCCTTATGGTCTACTTGCATGTGCCTACAGGTAGCAGTGTTTGCAGTCTCCCATGTGTAACTGTGGAGTACTCAAAGGCACGTATGGCAATATCAGCATGCTATACGTAGCCTCAACCTGACTGTTGGAAAGGCTAACATACCACAGATGTCCACACATATACTGATCCAGATGCATGTGGGCAGTTTAAGAGGCTACAGTGGCTAGAGACATGACATCCATACCAGGTCACATCACAGGTATGTTGACATGGTGCAGGTGTTGTACACAGCGGTCCGGCCGATGATAATGTTAGAGGCCACCTGATAGCATGAGGCCTCACTGTATAGCAGTCATACCCTGTTACATTACAGGAACATGCCCACACTCACGGGATCAACAACACTATAACGCACACCCCATAGTGTTGAGGTGAGGACCCCTGCCTATGTGGTCATCACCCTCACAGTACTGTGCACCCATGCAACGCGACACAGAGAAAGAACATGTACAGGTAGCCAGTATGGCTGAGACCTATGGCATCAACAGGGTAGTAGACTGCATCACCATGAGGGGTTAGGGATCCTGTGTGTTCTGTATGGTAGCATACACCCTCACTCCATGCACCAGACAGCCATACATACATATATACACACACACACACACACACACACACACACACACACACACACACACACACACTGTGGAGACCACAAATGTCATACACAAATGGATAGCTGATGTGTGTGATACACACACCACCCTTGCCTACATCATGCTTTCCACACTGCAGTATGTACAGCTCTCTAAAACAGTGTACAGGGGTGTGTAACAATTGGGATGTAATCCCCAGCATATGTAGCATATATGGTCACACAAGCAAACACACATGGCAGTAGTGTGAATGATACACCTGCGATATGATGATACCTCTGACAGACATGCAGCAGTATTGGCCGCATTATGTGTACCAACACTACGTTTGGCAATTGTGGTGCTATATGCACACAGGAGGATGTAAGTGTTACAGGTGACAGGTGACATACAGTTGGTAACACCCGACTGCTGTGTAGGTTATATGTCTGCACCGTCAAGTAACAGTAACATAGCATACTGTTTGCACATGTAATGGTAGAATGGCATGTGACATACCTGTGAGCCGCCCCGGCAAACATCCATCTGCACAGGTGGATCACCACTTTATGTACACACATCCATCCATACCTGAGGTACATCCTACCGTACTGTCAGTATGTCACCATATACAGGTGTCAATGATGGGGCTGCATTGCAACTGCATGTTGTAGTTAGGCACAGATGGTTCACATACATCAGCTACTGCACATGCATGGTAGCTGCATGCACACTACAAATTGTACATGTGTGTTGGTCCTACATGCCTGTCATGTAGCCATATTTGTATGCAATGCAATTGGTGGACATGTGTGATGACATGCATAACACATGGACTGTTGTAAGATATGATGGGTGTCATGGTTAACTAGTACAGAGGGAATGTGTCCTCAGTCAACATTGCTACCTCATGTACTGTTAGCATTCAACAGCCATGGACCCACCTTCCATTTGCGTGCGTGTGATTGCCGTAGCCACTTGTCTGCACGGAGGACAGAAAAAGCTATGCTATGTACATATGTGTTGTATGTGTGGTCCATGCACATATCCACTGCGATTACATGTATGTCATATGCAAACATGTGTGATCTTTGGTGTACAGCGACAGTCATCTGTCACAGCTGTGTAAGACCCAGGGTCCTTGGTATGTGTAGAGTTGACCTAGTCATTACAGTGGTATCATTGCAATGCATAACACATGATGGAACCCTGTCAGTACATGTGTAGTCTGCACAGTTGCTGTAGACCTATGTACAGTCCACTGGTCATGAGCCACATGGTGTTGTGGTAATGTATGGCAGTGTATTGCTGGTCCTGCGACATGGTGATGTCTGAGGGCTACAATGTATGTGGTGTGTACCTCTGTGATCTTCACCTGAGACATCTGTGATGGCTCCTGAGTGTGTACTGGTCAGTACATGTGAGTGGCATTCACCATACTGTGCCCTTCTGTGTTTAGAATCCGTGTGCATGCAAGATGGCCCTTTGCAACTGCTAAGTGTGTGAGCATGTCCAGTACGCCGTTGTGTAGATGGACACACAGTACATTCCAAACTGCACCCTTCCATGTTTAGAATCCGTGTGCATGCAAGACGGCCCTTTGCAACTGTTGACGGCCCTTTGCAACTGCTGTGTGTGAGCATGCCCAGTCCTCCGTTGTGTAGGTGGACACACAGTACATTCCAAACTGTGCCCTTCCATGTTTAGAATCTGTGTGCATGCAAGACGGCACTTTGCAACTGCTGATTGCCCTTTACAACCGCTAAGTGTGTAAGTATGCCCAGTATGCCGTTGTGTAGATGGACACACAGTACATTCCAAATGGGCGTGTGATACTAAGCATGTGGGCATGCCCAGTGACACCTTGTGTCGGTGATGTGCCTCTGTATTTGCATGGCCATTGACATCTTGTATAGTAATGGTGGTCATCCAGGCAACGGATGTCCATTGTCCACGTCACGATGGATGCCTTCATTGAACTCACTGGTTGACTGTCTTGAAGGGTGTACTGTATGTGGCGCATCACGTATCTATGTAGTGTTGTTGTAGTGCTCTGTAGATATTTAGTTGCCCCAACCACACCACTGCCGTGTGTTTGTCTACGTCTACCATGGGACAGTAATATGCTTTCAGACTGCTCACTCTCTATACATTCCCTATCGGCATCCTTGCCTTTGCGGATGATGTCACCTACCTAGACGTATGCCTCTGGGAGTGCTGTGTTCAGAAATCTCGGTAGCGCATTCAGTAACAGCATGATGCTGTAGTGTGATAAGGTAGTTATGTGTATGTTCGACTCCCAGCCCTGCCACGTGTCTGCCTGTGTGTGTGTGTATGTTTCCAGCTGCCTTGGGTCACAGTAATGCTTTTAGATGGCTCACAGCACATACATTCCCTATCAGCGTCTTTGCCTTTGCGGATGATGTCACCCACCTAGAAGTATGCCTCTGGGAGTGCTGTGTTTTGTAATCTCAGTTGTGCGTTCTGTAACTGCGTAATGCTGTAGTGTGATATGGTAGTGAGGTGTATGTTTGACTCCCAGCCCTGCCAAGTGTGTGCCTCTGTGTGTGTGTGTGTGTTTTCAGTTGCATAGGGACAGAGTAATGCTTTTAGATGGCTCACAGCACATACATTCCCTATTGGCGTCTTCGCCTTTGCGGATGATGTCACCCACCTAGAAGTATGCCTCTGGGAGTGCTGTGTTTAGTAATCTTGGTAGCGCGTTCTGTAACTGCGTAATGCTGTAGTGTGATAAGATCGTTAGGTGTATGTTCGACTCCCAGCCCTGGCAGGTGTGTGCCTGTGTGTGTGTTTTCAGCTGCCTGGGGACAGAGTAATGCTTTTAGATGGCTCACAGCACATACATTCCCTATTGGCGTCTTTGCCTTTGTGGATGATGTCACCCACCTAGAAGTATGCCTCTGGGAGTGCTGTGTTCAGTATTCTCGGTAGCGTGTTCTGTAACTACGTATTGCTGTACTGTGTAAGGTAGTTAGGTGTGTGTTCGACTCCCAGCCCTGGCAGGTGTGTGCCTGTGTGTGTGTGTTTCCAGCTGTCTCGGGACAGCATAATGCTCTTAGATGGCTCACAGCACATACATTCCCTATCGGCGTTTTTGCCTTTGCGGATGATGTCACCTACCTAGAAGTATGCCTCTGGGAGTGCTGTGTTCAGTAATCTCGGTAGCGCGATCTGTAACTACATATTGCTGTAGTGTGATAAGGTAGTTAGGTGTGTGTGTTTCCAGCTGTCTGGGGCCAGTGTAATGCTTTTAGATGGCTCACAGCACATACATTCCCTATCGGCGTCTTTGCCTTTGTGGATGATGTCTCCCACCTAGAAGTATGCCTCTGGGAGTGCTGCGCTCAGTAATCTCAGTAGCACGTTCTGTAACTGCGTATTGCTGTAGTGTGATAAGGTCATTAGGTGTGTGTTCGACTCCCAGCCCTGGCAGGTGTATGCCTGTGTGTGTGTGTTTCCAGCTGTCTGGGGACAGCATAATGCTTTTAGATGGCTCACAGCACATATATTCCCTATCGGCGTCTTTGCCTTTGCGGATGATGTCAAGCACCTAGAAGTATGCCTCTGGGAGTGCTGTGTTCAGTAATCTCGGTAGCGTGTTCTATAACTGCATATTGCTGTAGTGTGATAAGGTAGTTAGATATGTGTTCGACTCCCAGCCCTGGCAGGTGTGTGTTTCCAGCTGTCTGGGTACAGTGTAATGCTTTTAGATGGCTCACAGCACATACATTCCCTATCGGCGTCTTTGCCTTTGCGGATGATTTCATCCACCTAGAAGTATACCTGTGGGAGTGTGGTGATGCCTGAACTTGGTAGCACGTTCTGTTACTGCATAATGCTGTAGTGTGGTAGACTAGACAGGTAGATGCTCAATTCCAGGGCATGGCAGGTGTGTGTTTGGCAGTTATACTGTATGTGTTGGTATCTGTGGGTGATTAGCTGCAGGATGTGTCCAGTTTGTTTTGTTGCTGACCTATTTAATGTCCACAGCCCACATATTCTGCCAAGACACGGAGTTGTCAACACATACAGTCGCCAATAGGTCTGTTGAGTAACTGTCAGCAGCCCTACTCTTACCCTTCTATGGTCTGACCCGTGTGATGCAACATAACACACGTGCCTTGATATTAACAACACTACATGATGCAGGTGGCACATGTGGTTACCTTTCCATTCCTGTCTAATGCATTGCTGTCATGTGGTTTGTTGTTGTGACATAAATACCATATCTATATATGTGTACATGTATATGAGTGTATGTATATATACATATATATATATGTCCATGTATATATGTCTACAAATAATATATGCGATATATGTAGATGTAGAGGTGGACATAGATGTGAACTGTCTGGGGAATTCAGCACTATCGACTTTTTGTGCCAGATGATCTGTACGTGATAACCTGGGATCTATGTATATCTGCCATGGCATGGTGTTAATGCACATCATCTGTGGCATTCAGGGCCACGGGTTGTAGTCATGTAGACACTGGTAATTTTGTTGCTGGGAAGACCATGGGACATCGAATATGGTAATGGTAGGGCACCTGTTGCCAGTTGTGTGTGGATCTGAGCGACACTGAGCAGTGGTTAATATGTTGGAGGTTCGGTATGGATCATATAACTATTTATTAGAAGGCTATACTATGCAGATGAGGTTGACTATGGTGTATCACATTTATCACCAGGGTGTGCTGCTGGTCCCTGGAGTGTATGTGTGTAGTCAGCCAGGTGCAGGTCTCGCATATAGATGATAGCATGGGAGAGGGGTCAGGCATACTGTACGTACATTGCAGTACTGTGCCTCGGGAGTGCTCCTGCCCTAGCAAACCTCAGCTAGGGGTGTGTCTATACCTGCCTGGTGACGTTGGGAGGGATGACAGCAGTGGTGGGGTAGTCAGGGTGTCCAGGCTGCACACACAGGTGTTGATCAGCGCAATCAGCTGATGACATGGCCAGCCCGCACATGAACAGTACACTAATGCGAGCAAGCAGCATACACACATATGTCATCCACACTCTACACCACTGGTGTATACCTGCAGAGACATTTCACGACACAGTCCAACCAAATGACACAGGCTGCAGCAGCCAACATACACCAACATGTGCAGGGGGCTGGGGCAGTACGGATGTGTATGCTGCCGAACAAACCTTACTGGGGTGACATACGACTTTATTGACCGAGGGTGACTTACCAGGGTCTACATGGGCTGGGGATGTTAGAGTACTATGGGGTGGACAGAGACCTCCTACAGCAGCTTGTTGACCTGTGCCTAACACATCACACAGGCCGAGGGGAACGCATCACAGTGGATACCATGGGATGTGTTGTCCTAGGTGTACTAGCCACAGGTACCTTACACAGCACAACTGGGGATATCATGGGTATTTCACAGGCTTCTGCATCCAGAGTATTGCACCACTTCACAGATGCCATGTCAGCACATGCTAGTGAGCATGTACAGGTCCTCCACATATGTGATTAGTGGACCTGCAATATGAATCTGTTCCACCACATGGATGAGTACCCTGGGGTACGGGGTGCTATAGCCTGCACATGTAGCACCACCTGGGGAGCAGGGTAGAGCCTACAGTCAGTGCAGGGGCATACCCTCCAAGAGCTAGGCCCTATGCGATGGCCAGGGCATGACATTGAATGTGTGTGCTGTCTGACCTGGAAGCTGTGATGTGTCCGATATATGGCGTCTGACACAGCGGCAGCACACCAGTGCCTATGTGGACATCCCCTACAGTCTCCAAGTGGTGGATGCTAAGTAAACACTGGTGTAGTGACTTATAACACCCATCAGCAATGCACACACACCTGAACACTCACACCATACTGAGGCGGATGCGCAGGCAAGACATATACATGTGCATGTGTTTGGGATGCTCGGTTCACAGTTCTGGTATCCAGACACATCTGTAGGGGCTCTACAGTATTCACAAGTTGCATGTATACATGTTGTTATGTTATTTGCTATGCTACACAATGCTAGCCTGCAGTAACAGTTGCAGCACAAACGGCATGGGGCAGGGCCATACAGCCCAACACCAATGCCAAGGCCTGTACAGGCACAGTGTGACTTGGTGAAGGAACTACCTGTGTAGGGCACAGTCGGCGACAGCCCGTACACAGTATGACCTGCCCTTGGCAAAGGTGCAACACACGGCATATGCACTGACACAGTAGGTACACACAGATTTCCCCTCTCAGACCTGCACACAGTACAATGGATGCCAAACATGACAGTACCTGTGCTCGGCTATGTAATGGAGGTGCACTGTGTGCATCCGTAACACAATCAGGGTATGTCTATTGACCTAACAAGTGGTGGTTGTATTACAATGTGTACTTACCCTTTGCTCTGGTATGTATGTGAGCATACAAGTGACTGTGGTGGCCAAATGTTAGGGCAACAGACAGTACACATCCATAGTGGCACCATGACCTCTGTAGCACATACAGGGTTCACAATGGTAGCCTGTAGTACACAGGGTGTCCTACCCACTGCAGATTATGGGCTGACCATCATGTGTGTCTGTACAGCCCACACATGTCCCATGCAACTGGACAGATGTGAACCAATACAGACAAATGATATACGATGGCCTATGGATATGCCCACTGACAGACCCCAACCCCGTATGACACACACAGATGAGAGCAGGCCAGGCTGTTTGATGTAGGATGTGTAATAGGATGTCCAACACCACTGTGCTGATAATTAATGCTGGGAAATGACGTACCCTGGTATCCCTCCAACCAGCAATTTAGGTAGGTCCACACACTAACATGGAGTACCTGGCAGACCTGTACAGTAGCAGCAGATGTGTACAACTGTTGGCTGTGCCCACCATCACACATACACATGTGAGTCATGTGCACCACCCACGGTGCTGTGTAGGACTGTGGTTGCATGTCCCCCATGCTATATAGACATGTAGCAACTGTCAATGCCACATGACCATTAGCTACCCTGCAGACACAGCATGTCACCTGTCTGTGTAGAATGGAGGGGTCAGCAACACAGTACTAACTCTCTGGACATGTGACACATGCAATACAGTTGACCATACTTTGCATGCTCACACACATGACAGTATTGTCAGTCTACAACATGCGCAACAGTCATACTGGGCATGCTCACACACTGAAACACAGGACGGCCAAGCATGCACACACCAGTGGTCCTGACATATCTGCCAGTACATTGCTATACTGTTGAATGTCTGCGCTGTATGGTGTTTGCGGTCTATTGTCTGTACATCTGCCATGGTCTATTGTTCAGTCACATGAGCTATGTGTGCAGGGTACGTCTACCATCACGTGTATAGGGCGGTTCTTTGTTTGCAGACATGCCGACGCCTTTGGATACAAACCACGTAAGGCACAGTCCAGCAGGTGGGAGCTGTTGTGCATGGGTTTGCACTGTGTTAAGCACTGCTGACCTCTGGTCACAGCACATTATACACGTTTACACTCCACATTTCTTTGACAGGGCACTACTGACATACTGGTAGACAAACACGCTTACAGCCGCACGCTCTCCGACATGTCCGCTTCCATTTGTCAATCACGCTGGGTGTGTGCGATCCCTTGTGATGCATATTACATCAGACTACATGACTACAGTATCAGGTATGTGTAACCATTTTGTGACGGCAGCCGTTCGACTGTATGGACTTGGCGGCCTGTCCAGTGACATAATCATATTATATGCGTGTTCCTCATACGATCTGCTCCCATCTGCCTGATCCATTGGAACAGATACTCTGCAATGCTGACATGTGACTTGGGTTTGTTAACACAGCGGTCTGCCGAGCCATGCTACTGCATATTAACTGCACGTTGACCACCTTTCAGATTACACGACGGGAGACTGTAGGAGTGACACCTTTCCCACTTTGCATGGGACCGTCCCTCATCACACATCACATGTGACAATACCAGAACTCTCCACCAATCGGGGACACATTTCTGCAGACTCAGGGACAGGTCATGAAAAGCAGGGACACATTTACAAATGTAGTGCTATTAACTTGACACATTGACAGAATCAGAGCATATGACATAATACACATATTGTGACATGACAGTTGTTTATAACTCCTACTTATTGTCATTAGTCAGTGAGTGCAATTCGCCACCTTTCCTTCAACAGCCACTACATTTAGGAGGGATTAAGAGGGACACAGTTAGACTTTCAGTCGAACACAGGGACGTACCTGACATTCAGGGACAGTTGAGTGTTATGGACAATACTCTAGCCATTCCAACTGTCCTGATTAGGGGACCTTCTCATGTTGCAGGTGTCTGTGCTGGTTGCTTGTTACAGGTCTTGTATACCTGACACGTCGATATGTCATATGTAGTAACATAAGCAACTATACTGCTGTTAGACTATGCTTTGATTTGCTCCGATATGTATATTTCTGTACTATGCATGGCTGTATGTATGTTCTGCCCTGGTACATCTGACAGTTCTGCAGAACAGGTTCCACTTTGGCCATTCAGACTGGTGGCGGACCTATTGACCCTATATGTAGAGCTATCACATGTGTCGAGGCAACACATATCCACAGGATACATCTCAACTGTCCCTGATTTTCAGGGCCATCCCTGATTTTGAATCATATTTTTACTCTGTCCCTCTTAATCCCTCCTAAAACTAGTGATGTTTGGAGGAAAGGTGGTGAAGCACACTTAATGAATAATGACAATAAGTAAGAGTTACAAACTTCTTTTACTTCAGAAAATGTGTATTAATTCATATGCTCTGATTCTGTCAATGTTTCCAGTTAATAGCTCTAATATTTTAAATGTGTCCCTGATTGTCCTTGTGTTTTCTTGACTTATCCGTGATTCTGTTGCAATTTGTCCCCAATTGGTTGAGAGGTCTGAGCCACAGCCAGTAGTACACGGACGACCTCCACAGTTTGCATACGTTAAAGTTATTCATGTAG